>NC_084637.1:11612977-11722977 GCF_033978795.1 Nerophis ophidion
GGTGCTGTTGAAAAATGGGTTTGGCTTTGCATAGTAGATGTAGCGACCAACTGTAGTTACTGACGGTGGTTTTATGAAGTGTTCCTGAGCCCATGTGGTGATATCCATTACACACTGATTTCGGTTTTTGATGCAGTACCGCCTGAGGGATCAAAAGTCCGTAATATCATAGCTTACGTGCAGTGATTTCTCCAGATTCTCTGAACCTTTTGATGATTTTACGGACCGTAGATGGTGAAATCCCTAAATTCCTTGCAGTAGCCCGTTGAGAAATGTTGTTCTAAAACTGTTTAACAATTTGCTTACAAATTAGTGACCCTCGCCTCATCCTTGTGAATTACTTAGCATTTCATGGAAGCTGCTTTTATACTCATTCATGGCACCCACCTGTTCCCAATTAGCCTGCACACCTGTGGGATGTTCCAAATAAGTGTTTGATGAGCATTCCTCAACTTTATCAGTATTTATTGCTACCTTTCCCAACTTCTTTGTCACGTGTTGCTGGCACAAATTCTAAAGTTAATGATTTGCAAAAAAAAAATGTTTATCAGTTTGAACATCAAATATGTTGTCTTCGTAGCATATTCAACTGAATATGGGTTGAAAATGATTTGCAAATCATTGCATTCTGTTTATATTTTACATCTAACACATTTTCCCAACTCATATGGAAACGGGGTTTGTAATACAAGTATGCACTGTGATTCCTGCTGATATCGGGTTAATATAATAATTAGCCAATATTTAAGGCTCCTATATTGGAATCGAAAAAGTTTTTTTCGGGACACTCCTAATATTTATGCAAACTTACTCCAGCTTTCTGCAGTAGGTGACAAATCAAAATTATTAAATTAGTCTTATCAACATTTAAGCATTTTGCTCATTTTTGTCTCGTTGTAATGTACTGTCTGAGTATTTTATTATAGGAACAAGCCGGACTTTGCACATCTACAATAAAATGTTCATGCTTATCAGCAAATACAATGCTAACCTATCAAATTAGTGTTTATCGGTTGTTTGTTCACTTAAACAGTCTGCAGCAGTGATTCTCAAATGGTGTTACATCTAGTGCACAGGTATCAAAATCAAAGCCCGGGGGCCAGATCTGGCCCGCAAACACCTGGAAATGATGTGTCAATAAAGTACTTTAATATTTTCCCACTAAATAGAACTGATTTTTTTTCATTTTGACAGAAAAAATATATTTTTACTGCTTGAAATTGCATACCTTTTAATTTTAAATAGTATCCAATATTGCAACAAATATTAAAGTATATTATCACACTTTAAAAACATGTTTTTTTCTCAATAAAAATACTTAACTTTACAGCAAGCTACCCATCAAATTAATACAAATGACAATACATTTTACGTTGTTCTTTACAGAAGTGGTTCTCAACCTTTTTTCAGTGATGTACCCCCTGTGAACATTTTTTTTAAGTCAAGTACCCCCTAATCAGACCAAAGCATTTTTGGTTGAAAAAAAGAGATAAAGAAGTAAAATACAGCACTATGTCATCAGATTCTGATTTATTAAATTGTATGAAATTTTGCTCATTTTGTATTTGAACTATTTGGAAAAAAAGATATAAAAATAACTAAAAACTTGTTGAAAAATTAACAAGAGATTCGGTTACAAATAAAGATTTCTACTCATAGAAGTAATCATCAACTTAAAGTGCCCTCTTTGGGGATTGTAATAGAGATCCATCTGGATTCATGAACTTCATTCTAAACATTTCTTCACAAAAAAAGAAATCTTTAACATCAATATTTATGGAACATGTCCACAAAAAAATCTAGCTATCAACACTGAATATTGCATTGTTGTATTTCTTTTCACAGTTGATTAACTTACATTCATATTTTGTTGAAGTATTATTCAATAAATATATTTAGAAAGGATTTTTGACTTGCTATTTTTAGAATTAAAAAAAAAAAATCTCAAGTACCCTCATTTGAGAACCACTGCTTTACAGCATATTACTGTAAATTGAAACAAACTACTACTGTTTTTTGCGTTAAAATTCTGCTGACCGAGCTTGCCAGGTTTTTGACATTGTTTTTTTTTCACTGCAAAAAAAACAACTGTTGTTTTTAACGGTGTATTATTGTAAATAGAAAGACGGTACATTTGTTTTTACGGTAGAAAAACTGGCAGCTATAAATTGCCAGAATAACATTTTTTTTTTACTGTTTTTGCATGAACCATATAATGTTGTAAAAAACAATGTAACTTTAACAGTAAAAGTCTTGAAACTAAGCTGCCAACTTTTTCCGTAAAAATCCCAAATGATGTTACATCAAGTGCACAGGTGTCAAACTCAAGGCCCGGGGGCCAGATTTGGCCCGCGACATCATTCTATCTTACCCGCAAACACCTGGAAATGACGTGTCAATAAAAAACTTTGATATTTTCACACTAAATATAATAGATTTTTTTTCATTTTGATAGAAAAATATGTTTACTGCTTGAAATTGCATACCTTTTAAACTTAAATAGTATCCAATATTGCAACAAATATTACAGTATATATCACCCTTTCAAAACATGTTTTTGTTGAAATAAAATACTTAAATTTACAGCAAAATACCCATCAAATTAATACAAATGACAATACATTTTACGTTGTTCTTTACAGCATATTACTGTAAATTGAAAAAAACTAGTACTGTTTTTTGCGTTAAAATTCTGCTGACTGAGCTGCCAGTTTTTGACAGTTGTTTTTTTTTCACTGCAGGCCAAAAAAAAACCAGTGGTTGTTTTTAACAGTCTATTATTGTAAATAGAAAGACGGCACATTTGTTATTACGGTAGAAAAACTGGCAGCTGAGTTGCCAGAAAAAACAAATGTGTACTGTTTTTCCTTTAACAATATAATGTTGGAAAAAACAGTGTAACTTTAACAGTAAAAGTCTGGAAATGACGTGTCAATAAAAAACTTTGATATTTTCACACTAAATATAATTGATTTTTTTTCATTTTGATAGAAAAAATATGTGTACTGCTTGAAATTGCATACCTTTTAAACTTAAATAGTATCCAATATTGCAACAAATATTACAGTATATATCACCCTTTCAAAACATGTTTTTGTTTAAATAAAATACTTAAATTTACAGCAAAATACCCATCAAATTAGTACAAATGACAATACATTTTACATTGTTCTTTACAGCATATTTCTGTAAATTGAAAAAAAAAACTACTGTATTTTGCGTTGAAATTCTGCTGAGCTGCCAGTTTTTGACATTGTTTTTTTTCACTGCAGGCCAAAAAAAAAACCCAGTTGTTTTTAACGGTGAATTATTGTAAATAGAAAGACGGTACATTTGTTTTTACGGTAGAAAAACTGGCAGCTGGGTAGCCAGAATAATAATTAAAAAAAAAACGTGTACTGTTTTTCCATTAACAATATAATGTAAAAACAAATGTAACTTTAACAGTAAAAGTCTGGCAATTAAAGGCCTACTGATAGTTTATATATCAATGATGAAATATTAACATTGCAACACATGCCAATACGGCCTTTTAAATTTAATAAATTGCAATTTTAAATTTCCTGCGAAGTATCCTGTTGAAAACGTCGGTATGTTGGTGCGTGCTTGTGACGTCTCGGATTGTAGCGGACATTTTTTTTTCAGCCCGATCCAAGCTATAAGTAGTTTGCTTTAATCGCATAATTACACAGTATTCTGGACATGTGTTGCTGAATCTTTTGCAATTTGTTCAATTAATAATGGAGACGTCAAAGAAGAAAGATGTAGGTGGGATGCAGCTGTCTTCAGCAACACAAACACAGCCGGTGTTTCCTTGTTTACATTCCCCAAGATGAAGCTTTACTATGGAACAGAGCAGTCAAGCGAACATAGTTCCCGACCACATGTCAACCGGCAGGTTTCGGTGAGAAAATTGTGTTAATAAGTCGGCTCTTACCTTAGACATGAGCGGAGCTTGTGTCTTTTTGCAGCTGCGGACTCTCTTACCTCCTCCCACCGGAGACACTGGCGGTCACCACACCCCTCCGACTTTCAGGGACCATATAATCTCACTAAAACACTAGTAACACAACAAGCAGATAAGGGATTTTCCAGAATTATCCTAGTAAATGTGTCTAATAACATCTGAATCGCTCCCACTGCCCGCGCTTTTTTTTTCTTTTTTTTTTTTTCTAGTCCTTCACTCTCACTATCCTCATCCACGAATCTTTCATCCTCGCTCAAATTAATGGGGAAATCGTCGCTTTCTCGGTCCTAATCCCTCTCGCTGCTGTTGGCTATGATTGTAAACAATGTGAGGATGTGAGGAGGTCCACAACCCGTGACGTCACGCGCACATCGTCTGCTACTTCCGGTACAGGCAAGGCTTTTTTATTAGCGACCAAAAGTTGCGAACTTTATCATCGATGTTCTCTACTAAATCCTTTCAGCAAAAATATGGCAATATCGCAATATGATCAAGTATGACACATAGAAGGGACCTGCTATCCCCGTTTAAATAAGAAAATCTCATTTCAGTAGGCCTTTAAGCTGCCAGCTATTTCCATAAAAAACAAAACAGCGGTACTGTTTTTATATTTACCATAAAGTGTTGTAAAAAACAACAACAAAAAAACACTTTTACAGTACAATTCTGGAAATGTCAAGTTTTTACTGTAAAATCAACTGTCTATTTAAAACAATTTATATCATTAATAATGAAATCCAGATGCAAATTCATCATGTGAAAACCAGTTTGACATCCCTGATTTAGTGGTACCCCAAAAAATTACTCAATCAAATATTCTAACATTGTTACTGTAGAAACTGTTATAATACAGTGGCTAAATATACAGTATTAAATACCGTATTTCCTTGAATTGCCGCAGGGCATATAGTATGTGCCTGCCTTGAATAACTGCTGGGTCAAACTCGCTTCGCAAAATAATTAGCGCATACTTAGTATTACCGCCTGGTCAAACTCGTGACGTCACGAGTGACACTTCCCCTGTCATCATTTTCATAATGGAGGAGGCTGATTTCAATACCGGTAATTTGAAATCGCATAAAGGGAAGAAGATTAAGAGCTATTCAGTAGGATTTAAGGTCCAAGCTTACATCAAACTCAATTTTTTACTGCATGCCTTTGTTAAGTGCCGGAGTGAGAAGAGGTTTTAAAATAATTAGCGCATGCTTACTTTTAGTGCATGCCTTTGGTAAGTGCCGGAGTGAGAAGAGGTTTTAAAATAATTAGCACATACCGGTAATTTGAAATTGCATAAAGGGAAGAAGATTAAGAGCTATTCAGTAGGATTTAAGGTCCAAGCTTACACCACACTCAATTTTTTACTGCATGCCTTTGGTAAGTGCCGGAGTGAGAAGAGGTTTTAAAATAATTAGCGCATACCGGTAATTTGAAATCGCATAAAGGGAAGAAGATTAAGAGCTATTCAGTAGGATTTAAGGTCCAAGCTTGCATCACACTCAAATTTTTACTGCATGCCTTTGGTATGTGCCGGAATGAGAAGAGGTTTTAAAAAAATTTGCGCATACCGGTAATTTGAAATCGCATAAAGGGGAGAAGATTAAGAGCTATTCAGTAGGATTTAAGGTCCAAGCTTACATCACACTCAAATTTTTACTGCATGCCTTTGGTATGTGCCGGAGTGAGAAGAGGTTTTAAAATAATTAGCGCAAACCGCTAATTTGAAATCGCATAAAGGGAAGAAGATTAAGAGCTATTCAGTAGGATTTAAGGTCCAAGCTTACATCACACTCAAATTTTTACTGCATGCCTTTGGTATGTGCCGGAATGAGAAGAGGTTTTAAAAAAATTTGCGCATACCGGTAATTTGAAATCGCATAAAGGGGAGAAGATTAAGAGCTATTCAGTAGGATTTAAGGTCCAAGCTTACACCACACTCAAATTTTTACTGCATGCCTTTGGTAAGTGCCGGAGTGAGAAGAGGTTTTAAAATAATTAGCGCATGCTTACTTTTACCACATGCCTTTGGTAAGTGCCGGAGTGAGAAGAGGCTTTAAAATAATTAGCGCAAACCACTAATTTGAAATCGCATAAAGGGAAGAAGATTAAGAGCTATTCAGTAGGATTTAAGGTCCAAGCTTACACCACACTCAATTTTTTACTGCATGCCTTTGGTAAGTGCCGGAATGAGAAGAGGTTTTTAAAATAATTAGCACATACCGGTAATTTGAAATTGCATACAGGGAAGAAGATTAAGAGCTATTCAGTAGGATTCAAGGTCCAAGCTTACATCACACTCAAATTTTTACTGCATGCCTTTGGTAAGTGCCGGAGTGAGAAGAGGTTTTAAAATAATTAGCGCATGCTTACTTTTAGTGCATGCCTTTGGTAAGTGCCAGAGTGAGAAGAGGTTTTAAAATAATTAGCACATACCGGTAATTTGAAATCGCATAAAGGGAAGAAGATTAAGAGCTATTCAGTAGGATTTAAGGTCCAAGCTTACACCACACTCAAATTTTTACTGCATTCCTTTGGTAAATGCCGGAGTGAGAAAAGGTTTTAAAATAATTAGCGCATACCGGTAATTTGAGATCGCATAAAGGAAAGAAGATTAAGAGCTATTCAGTAGGATTTAAGGTCCAAGCTTACATCACATTCAATTTTTTACTGCATGCCTCTGGTAAGTGCTGGAGTGAGAAGAGGTTTTAAAATAATTAGCGCATGCTTACTTTTACCACATGCCTTTGGTAAGTGCCGGAGTGAGAAGAGGTTTTAAAAATAATTAGCGCATACCGGTAATTTGAAATCGCATAAAGGGAAGAAGATTAAGAGCTATTCAGTAGGATTTAAGGTCCAAGCTTACACCACACTCAAATATTTACTGCATGCCTTTGGTAAGTGCCGGAGTGAGAAGAGGTTTTAAAATAATTAGCACATACCGGTAATTTGAAATTGCATAAAGGGAAGAAGATTAAGAGCTATTCAGTAGGATTTAAGGTCCCAGCTTACATCACACTCAAATTTTTAATGCATGCCTTTGGTAAGTGCCGGAGTGAGAAGAGGTTTTATAATAATTAGCGCATGCTTACTTTTACCACATGCCTTTGGTAAGCGCATGAGTGAGAAGAGGTTTTAAATTAATTAGCGCCCCGGCGGCAATTCAAGGAAATACGATATACTTAATTATTTAGGTGCTGCTCATTGTGGTGGCACTTGGAGAGCCAAGCACCAGTCGTCCATGACTTAAGTGCGACGATTTTTGTAGACGAGCCCATGACGGCCATGGCAGTCGTAGTTGTCATGGTGATGCAGCGAGGGCCAGTCCGGCTGATAGGTGGTGGTGCTGTACACAAAAGCCTGCGTGATGCTGCCCGGCGCCCACATCTCCTTGTCGTCCGCCCGGCCCAGCCATTCCTCCACCGCCAGCGTGACCTGACTTCGCTGATACATGGCGGGCGTGTCTTCGAAGTCGTCCAGGAAGGTCAGAAACGGCTCGTCCACTTTGTAGATCTCGCCGTGAACCCTGTGACCCTGACCTGGGATGTTGAGGAGGAAAGGGATGTTGTACTCCGTGGCGATCACTAGGGGGAACTTCTGAGTGGTGACGGCTGAGGCCAGCAACTGCGCATGTCCAATGCCTTTGTTAGTCATGTGACGGTGGTTAGGCTGTCCCCTCTTTAAGGTGCCGTAGACGAAGACATGCGTCATGATGATGCAAGAAGGGGAAACTTTCTGCAAGGACGAAAAATACACGCGGAGCAAACGTTCTTCATGTATTCTTTAACTTCGGCAACCTGAAGTGTTTTAAGTGAGACAATTAGCTTAATGAGACACACAAAGTACTGCTTACCTGAAGTGAATGGAAAAAATGTTGGCTCGTCTTGCCGACTGCAGAGGACAGCATGCGCATGCGCAGTACAACACGGGCTAAACCTGCACGTAGGGTAGGGCGATACGGATATTGGTATCAATTCGATACCGAGGCCATAGACCACAATTGCTGATAGTGATAACACTTTTTATAAAGGTACTTGAGTAATTAATTTTTTCATTTGTTGATTGTTATTATAATGTAGATAAAACGCAATATGTATTTATATATATATAGATAAATATATGCTTTTATATTTATTTATATACCGTATTTCCTTGAATTGCACTAAATCATTTAAAACCTTCTCACTCCTGCACTTGCCAAAGGCATGCAGTAAAAGTAAGCATGCGCTAATTATTGTAAAACCTCTTCTCACTCTGGCACTTACCAAAGGTATGCAGTCAAAATTTGAGTGTGGTGTAAGCTTGGACCTTAAATCCTAATGAATAGCTTGTAATCTTCTTCCCTTTATGCGATTTCAAATTACCGGTATTGAAATCAGCCTCCACCATTTTGAAAATGATGACAGGGGAAGTGTCACTCGTGACGTCACGAGTTTGACCAGGCGGTGATACTAAGCATGCTCTAATTATTTTGAGAAGCGACTTTTATGTGTGTATGGGGTATGTGTTGGGTTGCTGTTCTTGGAAGTGGGTGGGAAAAAAAAGGGGAAAATGTGTTTACTGTTTTATTGTACATTGTAATACCTGTCAAATTCAATAAAAACATTTAGTAAAAAGAAAACAACTTAAAACTGATACAAAAAGTGGTTCTCAGAATGTTTAGTATACTTTGATATTTCATAAATATATAATTTTTAAAATGATTGGTAAGCACTAATAAAGTTTTATTGTACATTGTAATACCTGTCAAATTCAATAAAAACATTTATTTAAAAAAACAACAACTTAAAACTGATACAAAAAGTGGTTTTCAGAATGTTTAGTATACTTTGATATTTCATAAATATATCATTTTTTAAATGATTGGTAAGCACTAATACTGTTTTATTGTACATTGTAATACCTGTCAAATTCAATAAAAACATTTATTAAAAAAAAACAACTTAAAACTTATACAAAATGTGGTTCTCAGAATATTTAGTATACTTTCATATTTCAAAAATATATCATTTTAAAAATGATTGGTAAGCACTAATGCTGTTTTATTGTACTTTGTAATACCTGTCAAATTCAATAAAAACATTTATTTAAAAAACAACAACTTAAAACTGATACAAAAAGTGATTCTCAGAATGTTTAGTATACTTTGATATTTCATACATATATTATTTTTAAAATGATTGGTAAGCACTAATACTGTTTTATTGTACATTGTAATACCTGTCAAATTCAATAAAAACATTTATTTAAAAAAACAACTTAAAACTGATACAAAAAGTGGTTTTCAGAATGTTTAGTATACTTTGATATTTCATAAATATATCATTTTTAAAGTCATTGGTAAGGACTAATACTGTTTTATTGTACATTGTAATACCTGTCAAATTCAATAAAAACATGTATTTAAAAAAAACAACTTAAAACTGATACAAAAAGTGGTTTTCAGAATGTTTAGTATACTTTGATATTTCATAAATATATCATTTTTAAATGATTGGTAAGCACTAATACTGTTTTATTGTACATTGTAATACCTGTCAAATTCAATAAAAACATTTATTTAAAAAACAACTTAAAACTGATACAAAATGTGGTTCTCAGAATGTTTAGTATACTTTGATATTTCATAAATATATCATTTTTAAAATGATTGGTAAGCACTAATACTGTTTTATTGTCCATTGTAATACCTGTCAAATTCAATAAAAACATATATTTAAAAAAACAACTTAAAACTGATACAAAAAGTGGTTTTCAGAATGTTTAGTATACTTTGATATTTCATAAATATATCATTTTTTAAATGATTGGTAAGCACTAATACTGTTTTATTGTACATTGTAATACCTGTCAAATTCAATAAAAACATGTATTTAAAAAAAAACAACTTAAAACTGATACAAAAAGTGGTTTTCAGAATGTTTAGTATACTTTGATATTTCATAAATATATCATTTTTTAAATGATTGGTAAGCACTAATACTGTTTTATTGTACATTGTAATACCTGTCAAATTCAATAAAAACATTTATTAAAAAAAAACAAACTTAAAACTGATACAAAAAGTGGTTCTCAGAATGTTTAGTATATTTTCTTATTTCATACATATATCATTTTTAAAATGATTGGTAAGCACTAATACTGTTTTATTGTACATTGTAATACCTGTCAAATTCAATAAAAACATTTATTAAAAAAAACAAGAACTTAAAACTGATACAAGAAGCGGTTCTCAGAATGTTTAGTATACTTTGATATTTCAATATCATTTTTAAAATGATTGGTAAGCACTAATGCTGTTTTATTGTACTTTGTAATACCTGTCAAATTCAATAAAAACATTTATTTAAAAAACAACAACTTAAAACTGATACAAAAAGTGGTTCTCAGAATGTTTAGTATACTTTGATAGTTCATACATATATCATTTTTAAAATGATTGGTAAGCACTAATACTGTTTTATTGTACATTGTATTACCTGTCAAATTCAATAAAAACATTTATTTTATAAAAACTACTTAAAACTGATACAAAAAGTGGTTCTCAGAATGTTTGGTATACTTTGATATTTCATAAATATATCCATCCATCCATTTTCTACCGCTTATTCCCTTTCGGGGTCGCGGGGGGTGCTGGCGCCTATCTAAGCTACAATCGGGCAGAAGGCGGGGTACACCCTGGACAAGTCGTAAATATATCATTTTTTTAAATGATTGGTAAGCACTAATACTGTTTTATTGTACATTGTAATACCTGTCAAATTCAATAAAAACATTTATTTAAAAAAAACAACTTAAAACTGATACAAAAAGTGGTTTTCAGAATGTTTAGTATACTTTGATATTTCATAAATATATAATTTTTTAAATGATTGGTAAGCACTAATACTGTTTTATTGTACATTGTAATACCTGACAAATTCAATAAAAACATTTATTTAAAAAAAAACAACTTAAAACTGATACAAAAAGTTGTTCTCAGAATGTTTAGTATATTTTCTTATTTCATACATATATCATTTTTAAAATGATTTTTAAGCACTAATACTGTTTTATTGTACATTGTAATACCTGTCAAATTCAATAAAAACATTTATTAAAAAAAACAAGAACTTAAAACTGATACAAAAAGCGGTTCTCAGAATGTTTAGTATACTTTGATATTTCAACATCATTTTTAAAATGATTGGTAAGCACTAATGCTGTTTTATTGTACTTTGTAATACCTGACAAATTCAATAAAAACATTTATTTAAAAAACAACAACTTAAAACTGATACAAAAAGTGGTTCTCAGAATGTTTAGTATACTTTGATATTTCATAAATATATCATTTTTAAAATGATTGGTAAGCACTAATACTGTTTTATTGTCCATTGTAATACCTGTCAAATTCAATAAAAACATTTATTTTATAAAAACTACTTAAAACTGATACAAAAAGTGGTTCTCAGAATGTTTGGTATACTTTGATATTTCATAAATATATCCATCCATCCATTTTCTACCGCTTATTCCCGAAAGGGAATAAGCGCCTATCTCAGCTACAATCGGGCGGAAGGCGGGGTACACCCTGGACAAGTCGTAAATATATCATTTTTTTTAAATGATTGGTAAGCACTAATACTGTTTTATTGTACATTGTAATACCTGTCAAATTCAATAAAAACATTTATTTAAAAAATAAACTTAAAACTGATACAAAAAGTGGTTCTCAGAATGTTTAGTATACTTTGATATTTCATAAATATATCATTTTTAAAATACTGTTTTATTGTACATTGTAATACCTGTTAAACTCAATAAAAACATTTATTTAAAAAAACAACTTAAAACTGATACAAAATGTGGTTCTCAGAATGTTTAGTATACTTTGATATTTCATAAATATATCATTTTTAAAATGATTGGTAAGCACTAATACTGTTTTATTGTACATTGTAATACCTGTCAAATTCAATAAAAACATTTATTTTATAAAAACTACTTAAAACTGATACAAAAAGTGGTTCTCAGAATGTTTGGTATACTTTGATATTTCATAAATATATCCATCCATCCATTTTCTACCGCTTATTCCCTTTCGGGGTCGCGGGGGGTGCTGGCGCCTATCTCAGCTACAATCGGGCGGAAGGCGGTGTACACCCTGGACAAGTCGTAAATATATCATTTTTTTAAAATGATTGGTAAGCACTAATACTGTTTTATTGTACATTGTAATACCTGTCAAATTCAATAAAAACATTTATTTAAAAAATAAACTTAAAACTGATACAAAATGTGGTTCTCAGATTGTTTAGTATACTTTGATATTTCATAAATATATCATTTTTAAAGTCATTGGTAAGGACTAATACTGTTTTATTGTACATTGTAATACCTGTCAAATTCAATAAAAACATGTATTTAAAAAAAACAACTTAAAACTGATACAAAAAGTGGTTTTCAGAATGTTTAGTATACTTTGATATTTCATAAATATATCATTTTTAAATGATTGGTAAGCACTAATACTGTTTTCTTGTACATTGTAATACCTGTCAAATTCAATAAAAACATTTATTTAAAAAACAACTTAAAACTGATACAAAATGTGGTTCTCAGAATGTTTAGTATACTTTGATATTTCATAAATATATCATTTTTAAAATGATTGGTAAGCACTAATACTGTTTTATTGTACATTGTAATACCTGTCAAATTCAATAAAAACATTTATTTTATAAAAACTACTTAAAACTGATACAAAAAGTGGTTCTCAGAATGTTTAGTATATTTTGATATTTCATAAATATATCATTTTTAAAATGATTGGTAAGCACTAATCTTCCAAAACTGTTAACAGGTCAAATGCAGGAGCGCTCGATTTGCTACAGTATAGTCACCTCTCAGCGGCATGTGTGAAAATCATGTGTATCCGCCTCGCTCAACTGACAGCGGCTCACGCCGTTGTCAGAATGAAGCGCCAGGGCTTCCGTTGCAGTGTCCAATGCATGTGTGTGTTTGTTGTGTGGCTGGCAGCTACGAGGGAGGCCAGGCAGCCAGTATGGCGGAGGAGGGCAGTGGGATTGAGGCGGAGGGCTTAGAGAAACAGTTACAGACATTAATATGTCATTACTCAAGTGATGAGCTGCGAGGGAACAGCAAAAGATTCTGCCTCGACTATTGTGAGGTAGGGCGCCGAGGACGACGTTCTTCGTGTTGTCGATGGTTGTTAGCAATAATGTTAGCTTCCTCCCCTCCCCCAGAACTGGAAGGCTGTTTTTTAATGCTATGTTTCTTAGCATATTTAGTGTATTTACCACGTTCATAAAATAATATAATTTCAAAAAGAGTGTTTGTATTCTCGCATAATTGTAAATACATGTTGACGACGATGGCTGCTTTAAAAAGCTAGCGTGCTAACACTGCTGCTCGCCCGAGAAAGCTAGCACGAATTTACTAGCAAACTTCGTAAGACTTGATGTTTATGTTGCTTAATAAGTGACACTATTTTGCATTTGGATTATATTTGCGGATTTAATTAGATGACAATTAAACTGTCAAAGTGCTGGTTGTTTATCAATTAGTAATTGGCATTATCATAAAAAAAAAAAAATGTCATCCGAGACAAACTTTGAAATCTGGCCAAGTCATTGATTTTGTTTTTGGAATGAAGAAGATCAATTATCCTCGCAATAATAGCTTTAGTCATATTTAATTTTCTATTTATTTATAGACGTCAAAGGGAGAAACGTAATGACTGCCGAACACTTACCTTGCTGCATAATAAAAAGTTCAATCAACTTTTGCTTCTTGCCATTTCGTGTAGCAGCCGCTTGTCCGTTTAAGCAGGACTCTTTTAGAATCATTATTTAAAAAAATGAAAGCTCAATTAGGGCTGGGCGATATGGCCTTTTTTTAATACCTCAATATTTTTTAGGCCATATCGCGATACACGATATTAGCGGTTTGGGAAAAAATCAGTTCGAATACATTGTGCAATTCAGAATCGATTCAAATTTTTTTTTAAATCGATTTATTTTTTATTATTTATTTTTAAATTTTTTAATCAATCCAACAAACCACTACACAGCAATACCATAACAATGCAATTCAATTCCAAAACCAAACCTGACCCAGCAACACTGCAATAAACAGAGCAATTGAGAGGAGACACAAACATGACACAGAACAAACCAAAAGTAGTGAAACAAAAATGAATATTATCAACAACAGTATCAATAAAAGTTATAATTTCAGCATAGCAGTGATTAAAAATCCCTCATTGACATTATCATTAGACATTTATAAAAAATAAAAATAAAGAACAATAATGTCACAGTGGCTTACACTTGCATCGCATCTCATAAGCATGACAACACATTGTGTCCAATATTTTCACAAAGATAAAAGAAGTCATATTTTTGGTTCGTTTATTAGTTAAAACAAATTTACATTATTGGAATCAGTTGATAAAACATTGTCCTTTATAATTATAAGAGCTTTAAAAAAAAAAGAAAATACTACTCTGCTAGCATGTCAGCAGACTGGAGTAGATCCTGCTGAAATCCTATGTATTGAATGAATACAGAATCGTTTTGAATCGGAAAAATCTCGTTTTTGAATCAAGAATCGCGTTGAATCGAGAAAATCGATAAATTATTGAATCGTGAGCCCAAGAATCGATATTGAATCGAATCGTGGGACACCCAGATATTCGCAGCCCTACATGATATATATCGCGATAATTTTTCTTAGCCTTGAATAAACACTTAGATAGATAGATAGTACTTTATTGATTCCTTCAGGAGAATTCCTTCAGGAAAATTTAAATGCATATAATCACAGCAGTATGATGATTCTATGTGTCTACATTAAAACATTATTGTTCATACTGCATTAATATATGCTCATTTTAAACTTTCATGCAGAGGGGGAAATCACAACTAAGTCACTTTACCAAAACTGTGTTTATTAAACAGTTATTAAGCAGTGGCACAAACATTCATGTTAGGGCTGGGCGATATTGCCTTTTTTTAATACCGCGATATTTTTAGGCCATATCGCGATATACGATATATTTCTCGGTATTTTGCCTTAGCCTTGAATGAACACTGGATACATATAATCACAGCAGTATGGTGAATCTATGTGTCCACATTAAAACATTCTTGATCATACTGCATTAATATATTCTCATTTTAAACTTTCATGCAGAGAAGGAAATCACAACTAAGTCAATTGACCAAAACTGTATTTATTAAACAGTTATTAGCAGGTGACTTTTCAAATGATGCGACATATTAGCAGTTATGCTACTTTTGGTAGCGACGCTTGTGCCCCACACTTGACAAATTAAAGTTGTCTGTTCGACATATTCCCGCTTGAAGCCGAACCACCGCCAGACGATGGACGCCCTGCTGTTTTTCTTGGGAATTAATTCTTCCTTCATTTGTTACCGGATTCGCACCTTCCTTCTCTCGTATTACCACTCGCACGGCTTCGCTAGCTTCACAGCTAACGTTACTCAGTCTGCTACCTCTGCTCCGCCAGGGCTTGTACGTATGTGACGTATGACGTGACAGGATGTGACGTATGTAAGAAGGTGCGCTTACTGTCTGTGAGAAGGAGACACAAGAAGGAGTGGGAAGAGCCTGTAGTGTAATGCCCGCAGCTGAAAGCAACTGCGTGAGAATGTATTTCTATATCGCACAGAGACAAACCCGCGATATATCGCGTATATCGATATATCGCCCAGCCCTAATATACGGTATATCTTGATATTTTTCCTTAGCCTTGAATGATGCATATAATCACACCAATATGATGATTCTATGTGTCTACATTAAAACATTCTTGTTCATACTGCATTAATATATGCTCATTTTAAACTTTCCTTCATAGAGGGAAATCACAACTAAGTCACTTTACCAAAACGTTTTTTATTAAACAGTTATTAAGCAGTGGCACAAACATTCATGTAGTTTCAAAACAGAAAGTGCAAGACTGTAGAGACATTTTAAAACGAGCTATTAGTGCATTTTTGTGCATGGTGTCACTAAGATGACACATCAAAACAACACTAAAGTTAGGTGCACTTTTTGTACAGAACGGCACTACAGTTAAAAAAAATAAAGTGCACTTTTGTGCATGATGTCACACAAGATATTCAAAAAACTGTCAAATAAAAATTAGCTGCATAGTAGGAAATCAATTAGTGTATGGCGTTTGCTACGTGGCAGGTTACTGCGGATGTTATGTCCTTCTGTTTTTGACTTTTTTTTTTTTTCATACGGTGTTGATCTTGAAATGGAAGACCACAGGCTCAATTGAGTCAGTGCTGGTTGCTTTGGCATGGTGTGGTACCGACCGGAGATGTTGACTTGCGGAGTTTCAAGCACTCCTTATTCTCTAGCGGGTGACTTTTCGAATGATAGTATGAATTAGTAGTGCGGCTACTTTGTTTAGCAGCGCTTTTGACATATTACGGTTGTCTGTTTGAAGCCAAACCACCGCCAGACGATGGAGTGCTGTTTTTCTTGGGTATTAATTCTTCTTCCTCCATTTGTTACCAGATTCACAACTCTCTCTCTCTTACATCTCGCACTGCTCAGCTTGCACCACCTGCCACGGCTAACTTTACCCATGCCGCTACCTCTCTGCTCGGCGAGGGCATATGATGTTGCACGCGCGACAGTATGTGACGTATGTAACAAGGTGCGCTTGTTTTATCTCTCTGTGAGAAGGAGACAAAAGAAAGATTGAGAAAAGCCTTTGGTGTAAAGCCCGCACCTAAAAACAACTGCGTGAGAACGTTTACTCGAATACTCACAAAATAGTATTTTTCTACATCGCACAGAGACAAACCCACGATATGTCGAGTATATTCGATATATCGCCCAGCCCTAAGCTCAATGTTAAATTGTCTTTACAAAGCACATATTTTATAAGCACAACACTCATCCACTGTTGTGGTATTTCTCAACCCCCTTTTTGTTTTGCTCTATCTCCATGCAGCTGGTGGAAGAGAGTGTCTCTCGCTGGCAGATGCCACTCCCTCGGCTCAGGATCCTTGAGAAGGCTCTGTGCCACTTTGCTCGGGCCTCAAGCTCCTTCACATCAAGCTGCGATCACGTGCTTCGCACACTCAGTAGTTTGGCCTTGTAAGTACATGGTCATCCTCAAACCAGGCGCATTTCTTTACATGTCAACTTTGGTCAACTCGTTGGGTATTCCATTGCTCCAATACGGCTTCGACTTCCCAACGCGTTGCACTTAGAGATGAGCCAATTGATCGATTTGTGAAAAAGTATGTGAACGGTGACTTACATTTTCAAGTCGCAAGCACTGATCCTCTCCGGCCGACACTGTATTTGTTTTTGGTCCCCAGCATAGGACTGGGCGATATGGCAAAAAAATTATCCCAACTAATATTTTCATATAATTGGATCTCGATTTATATCACCATTAGCTAAAATAGTTTTCTTAATCAAAGTTGATTGTCTCGTAGAGGATTATACAGAGTACAGCATCCCGACTGTTTACTACTGCAGTAAAATACATTTCCACCATGTTTGATCGCGGTAACACATGTTAACAGTAGACAACTGTCATTTTGTTCATATCTATATTTGTGTTTGCTAGAGGTGCAACAGTAAAGGGAACCCACGCTACGGTCCATACCTGGTTTTAGAGCCACTGTTTTGCTTTTTTTCGGTATGTTTTGGTGGGGGTAAAGAGAACAATGTGTTTTCCTCCAAAAGTTCTTTAGTTTTTTTTGCTTGTCATCACAAACATTCTGCAGTAAACAAAGTGTCATTGGTTTACTAGGTAGCATAATACTTTTATTTTAAGTTAACATTTACTAAACAACACTTTCAAATGGTAAATTATTTTTTGTGTTCTTTTATTACTCTTATACATCAGTGCTTCTCACCAGTGATGTGGAAAAAAGCAAGCGGTGACCCACATTGTGGAGTTTTTAAAAATCTAATTTTGTATCTTATAATGTAGGGCTGTGCGATATGGACAAAAAAGTATCCATCCATCCATTTTCCACCGCTTATTCCCTTTTTGGGTCGCAGGGGGCGCTGGCGCCTATCTCAGCTACAATCGGGCGGAAGGCGGGGTACACCCTAAGTATATTTTGATATATTTTTACTTAAACTCAAGATTCAATATTTATCTTGATATATTTTCCGGTCGAAGTATACATATAAAGATATTAATTTTTGAGCGAGGTTTACTGAAATTGAAGTGAATGACAACTGTACTGTAAACAGTCAGTGGCACTTTTATTAACCCAGTTAGTCAAGATGGGTATTAACAGCACCGGGTGCGGCCACTCCTGCTCACTGCTCCCCTCACCTCCGGGGGGGGTGATCAAGGGTGATAGGTCAAATGCAGAGAATAATTTCGCCACACCTAGTGTGTGTGTGTCAATCATTGGTACTTTAACTTTAACTTTTACATGAAATAAACTGTTTAAGTAGCATATAATTACATAACATAAATATAATAGAAAAATATTCTTTGTACGTGAAATAAATAACATAGCTGTGCAAATAATACATTTTTGGCAGCATTTCTCGTGTGAAAATGCCCGGCTTGGCACCTGGAAAACAGTTTGGATTTGGGCTTACAGGGTAAACAACTCAAATTAATGTTTTATCCAGACGCATACATTTATCAAAATGTGGCCAAGTAGACGCATTGTGGGTTTCCTGGACATGGTCTACATCGCTAAAAATAAAATCTAAAGAGAATTCCTCTGCCATCTTCCACTAGTTTTTTAATATATAAATCGCTCTTCTTTCCTATGACTCTCTCGTCATCATTTGGGATGTCTGTTGTGATTTCCCTTCCTGGTTCGACCCGCCCTATCTTGCCTCTGATTGGTCTAATGTCAACCAATCGTGACTCATCATAGTAAACAACCAACCAATCATGGATGTTCTTATAGTGCAGGCAAGTCTTGGAAGGAGGAAGGGGAGAGGTTTGGTAGCCAATGAGAGTTTGATTGATTGATTGAAACTTGTATTAGTAGATTCCACAGTACAGTACATTTTCCGTACAATTGACCACTAAATGGTAACATCCGAATAAGTTTTTCAACTTGTTTAAGTCGGGGTCCACGTTAATCAATTCATGGTATGAGAGGGAGTGAGGAGCAGGGGAGAACAAGGAACACAACAAATAAGCGGTGTTTGGTCATTTTAACCTGAAATTAATTATCTCGATATTACGATATTTTCTTAATTCATATCTTGTTTCAAAATATCTATGTCTTACAAACTTGATATATCGCCTAGCCCTATTATAATGGCCATATTTTAAAGTGCAGTTTGAATTTGAGGTACTGTAAACTATCGTGTACCAACACATACAAGAAGTTTGATTATGTCAGGAACAAAATGTTCTCTTTTATCCACAAACAAAATGCATGAAGCTTACGCGTTGGATTTCTATGGTACCATTGTTGCTGCTTGTCTGGAACAGTGCGTCCGTCTCTTAAAAAGTCCGCCAGAAAACAATGACTAGAGCACTTCCTCAGAGTAAAACGTTCATATTTTGATGTACAGTTGTTTTTTAAAGTCCGATTTGTGCAATTTTCAGTGATTTTTTCCCCCCCCCCCAGGGTTTAGTCTTTTTCTACTCAACTCACTGCTGCTTCATAGTGAGACATTTGCATCTCTGTTGCCCTCTGCAGGGTGTCGGGAGTACCGCATACATGATGAACACTAGTTTAATGGTTTCATCAAGCCTATTTGGGTGATGTTAGGCGGGCCAAATAAAAGCTCTGGTGGGCCGGATATGGCCAGCAGGCCGCCAGTAAATAGGTCTCTTCTAGAGCATTTATTAGTAACCAACGAGAAGGTGTGACGGATTTTAACGCAGGTCACCGGAATTATATTACCCGAGGGGCGCATGGTTATAGGATAGACTTGCCAAATGGGAAATGTTTTCTGAGTGCTTTGCATACATGTTACAGAATTTTACATGATATTTTCTGTGATAATAATCTTGGTCAATTATCTATTAAAAACAAAATCTGTGGTACATTACATGGGACATGTAAGTGTCAAAGATACAGCCGCCAAAAGAGTTTGGTAGATGAGAAAAACGTAAAGGTAAAATACAGTATGAAAATGTACCCAATTGCAGGAAATTTTGTCTTGATTTTCAAAATTTTCGTACAGCGCTTGCGTGGCTGCATTTCGTGCCAATAGAAATGTTCCTCTTTTTCATTTGTTTTCCTCTTCTTTTTTTTTCCTCAAAGGGTGCTCACATGCCTGATAATAAACAAACATTTGGAGATAATTTAGATATTGTGTCAATATTGTTTAACTGTCAATAGCATTCACCATAAATACATTTTTAATATTAGCATTGATTGCTATCAGCATTGGTACTGGCTGATCTCACTCATAGATGATTAGACTAGGCAGCAAAAATCCTGATTGACCTCTTTGACTCCAATTGACCATAGAAAATCCAAAATAATCCAAAATCATGGGCTTTATCACATTTCATAAATGTTTTTCTCCTCACAGGAGTGTGTTTGAGTTGCTGCTTTTCTTTGAGGAAAAAGACTTCCTCCAAGAGCCACTGATATGCTTCCGTAATACATTCCAGGTGAATAGAAAATAATTATGTTTTGTGCACGAGATCAGTGAAATGCATTACATAAAAAGATTTAATTATTTTGTGTTTAAAAAGCATATAACAGTGTATTTCTTGCATTTGTTGTTTTTTTATTCAAATTGAGTTGATAAACTGTATATCCCTGACATTGTTTTGGGGTTCTTTTAGGAATGTCATTTGGCCCTCGCAAGGTATCAGAATGCTCACTTACTTCAGGTGGACCGTTTGGTTCGGGCTGGTGGCGCTTGGGCCAGTACAACCTTGCAGGCAATACTCAGTGAGTCCAACTTACCACAGGATGAAGGTGGGTGATATTTATTATTGTATCCAACTATAACAAATAAGTATAATTGATTACATTTTTATTTTCCCCTTCTACCTTTGTACAAAATGCACCACAAAAGCTGTTTACCTTTTTATCAGCCTTCAGTTGTGCTGTGCATCTCACTTTGCTTTATCGATTACATTCTTTTTTGCCTGTTAGATGTCTCTGGTGTAAAAAAATATACATTAATGTGCCTTTTTTTAACTTTAATGATTCAAAGTCACAGAAATATTGCTTGGAGTATGTACAGTACACCGGAAAGCCCATTCCTCTCTTTTGATTTTGCTTTTCCTCAGTGGATGTATGCCTCAGCTCTGAGCTCCCGGTGTTCTTTGAGCTACGAGTGCGCTACCTTTTATCCTGTGAACGGGTCACAGAGGCTTTAGCCCTGGCTAAGTATTGTATTCGACATCCGACAACAGGGCAACACTCGTTCTTCCTTAAGGTCTACCTCACATGGCTTTACAAGTCATCGCAGCACGATCGACTGCGTGAAGAGGTGGGTGCAAAAATGTTGTCAATTTGTGGTGTGCATATTGTAGCACGGTGGAATAGAGGTTAGTGCATGTGCCTCACAATACGAAGTTCCTGAGTAGTCCTGAGTTCAATGCCGGGCCCGGGATTTTTCTGTGTGGAGTTTGCATGTTCTCCCCGTGACTGCGTGGGTGTCCTATGGGTACTCCGGCTTCCTGTCACCTCCAAAGACATGCACCTGGGGATAGTTTGATTGGCAACACTAAATTGACCCTAGTGTCTGGATTTGTGAGTGTGAATGTTGTCTGTCTATCTGTGTTGGCCCTGCGATGAGGTGGCGACTTGTCCAGTGTGAACCCCACCTTCCGCCAGAATGCAGCTGAGATAGGCTCCAGCAACCTCCGCGAACCCAAAAAGGGACAGGCGGCAGAAAATGGATGGATGGATAGTTTGTATTGTGTTAGTTCTTACTACAAATAAGCAATGTTGGCCTTATCTTCATATTCAGATATCGCATAAAGCCCGGAGGAAAGCCTAAACGTTTGAGGGGGAAAAAAAATGTAGTTTTAAGAAATTTTTTTGCAAAATTGTTATTGTACAACTTAATGTTGCAGATGAATGTGAATACAAGGAAATGCAGATACAATATCGCATTCTTTGTGTCATTGCGCATAGTTGTGTACCCACGAAAAAAAATCAAATGCAATTGGTGATTTGGCCTCTCTTACCTCGTTATACTCATTTGAGTGTGACTGCAAAATAAGCAACTCTGGGGCCAAAGAAAGTTGCAAGTGCTAGTAGCACTTTGATGAATACTGTAAGAAACACTATTAAATTCAATAAAGAACTCTTAGCTTGTGGCTGGTCTCGCCAGGATGGACTGGCGAAAAGTCCACAAAATTATTTCCATCCTGGATAGAAACAAATGAAGGAAGCTAATGTTGCAAAGGGAGTAAAGTTCTTGATACCTAAAGTCCTTATCAGAAATCCCCCTTCAAACAATCTACTCTCCCTTTCTCCTTTTCTGCTTCTCACCGTCTTAATCAACAAGTCTTCAATAAAGGGAAAAGTAATACTTATTTTTAACTGATTGATTTCTTTTGTTACTTGTTTTTTGCCTTTTCTCCACATAAAATTATATTTATTCAATACATTTTTTTATTTTTGTTTAGATTTTTGAATGCTGGTGCCTAGAAAATAATTATGCTGTTTTATATGCTGAAGCGGAGTGGCAATTTTTTTGGCGACACCTAGTGGCCACAATCTTAAATTACGTTTACGAAGCACCAAATTGAACGATATATTTGTTACTGGAAATTTTCTAATAGGCTTCTGCCTTGGAGACTTCATCCGTTAGTAATATGCAACTATAATTGTTTGATACTTGTTTATATTGACAAAAGTCGTGTTGTATACTGCAAAATTGTTAAATTAAGGACACATTACGTATATCTGTCTAGCTTGTGTGCTGTTGTGCTTAGTTGTTGTGCAGCTTCTAGCTCCTAGTAGCCTATAGTCTACCATGTTTACTTTTTTGTAAATTAATTGACTTAAATGGAAATACCAACCTTGTTTGGTTAATTTAGGACATTTAGATGTTAACTCGCTATCCAGCTTTGCGCAAGTAAACATGCCAAAAGACTGTAATAAAGCGCTTATAACGGAAAATTTTAGGTTCAATACAATGGATTAGGACGGCCTTATTTACATTCGTTATTATTGGAAAAATTGTCTGTGTTTGTACAATATGGTAATTGTCTGATAAAGATTACACCATAATAAACAAGGTTTGACTACACTAGAGTCAGAAAGTAAAACGTTTTAAGTTTTGGGTTTCTGTCCATTAGTACAAACTATTTCAAAAGGCACTACAAGGTTTCTCATTGTAGCCCATTGGGTTGAGTTTTTCCTTGCCCTGATGTGGGATCTTAGCCGAGGATTGTCGTTGTGGCTTGTGCAGCCCTTTGAGACACTCGTGATTTAGGGCTAAATAAATAAACTTTGATTGATCGATTGATACAAGCAGCTAGTTTTTGTCATTAATTCTGATATGACACCCAAGATACAAGAGAACTGGAAAAACAGGAATTTCGTTGATAAACGATACTCCTGTAAGTATGAGGAATGGCAAATTTGAATAAAGACAATACAGTGTAGTGTGCATGTACTTCAAATAAAAACATAAATTGTGTGCTATACAAACCTGTATATATGTCTACCAAAGAAAACATTACTGGTTTAAAAGTTTACCAATACTGCCATTGCATAAACAATAAAAAGTTCAGAGGGCAGTAAGTGTTATTTTTGCTTAAATGATACAACATTTCTCATATTCAGGGATTTCGTTTTGAGGTGGTGAAAAAATTGGTCATACAACCACTCTTTGCTAGAACTGTTGCCAAACACACACTCAAAATCATTGATGTTTCACTGGTCTTTTTCACTAGCTCATCTTGTTAGCTAGTCTGCAAAGTGTATAGTTTACTTATTAGATAGGCTTTTTGGAGCCTCTCAGTTTTGCTGGTCATTGCGACGTTGTGCCATCCTTGAATCAAAATGTCAATTGTAGGCCAAATATCCATACCATATTGGTTGTACTGGTTCTAAGTTGAATTATCTTTATTTCAGCTGGCTGACCTCAGCAGTAAAGATGCAGTGCACATCATCTGTAATTTGGAGTACGAGGAAACAAATGAGCTGCTGCTTGCACTCTGCCAGATGTTTCTCTCTCAAAAGCTCTGCCAGGGAGACTTGTACTATATGTGGTGGGAACTTTTGAAATAGCTTCCTTTCTATTAAAATTGTATTCACATGAAGCATTATTTTCAAATCAACCACTTTTGTCCCTGTTCAGTGAGCTCGTTTTTGTGTGGAGCAAACTCCACACTCGGCTGAATACTTCCAAGCAAGCTTTCTTTGAAGAAAGCCGTCAGCTCATGCTTTGCGCCACCAATGTCAACTCAATCTTCCCCTTCATCAGAGTTGTACTGCAAGAGGTGAGAATGGAGCAGATCAAACTGTATCATCATTTTATCCAGATCAAAAAAGTTGAGATCTTTTGATGTACATGATTGTTTTACAGCCCTTTGTGTTTGTCTTGCTAGCTGGGCGAAGATGGCCTCCAGTTTTGTGTGGAGCTTTGTGCAAATGCTTTGAAGTCTTGCCTACCGTGTGATGCTGTCACCAAGTCTCTGATCTATAAAACAATTGCTGGCCTGCTTCACAAGGATCTTGAAGTTTGTCGGGCATGTGCGCTCCTCGTCTTCTTTATGGAGCGTAGCCTGGAGGCTTACAAAATGGTGTATTTGCACTACATGCTTCCAGACCAGGAGTACCCCGTTGAGCACAGCCCTGTCAGTAATCAGATCCGCTTTGAAACCCTTCAGGTAGATCTGTTAGATATATAAATGTTACCACTTTGATTTAAACTTTTACTATTGCAATATCCACATCCTTGTATAACAATAAAGGTCAATATGTGTTTGTTTTTCACACAGGTCTTGAAGAAGGACCTTTACTTTGACCCTGAGTTTTGGAACCTAATTACTTTGCGGACCAATTGTTTAAAACTGATGAGTAAGAAGGTGGTTGATGCTGCCCTAGAAGAAATTGTGGAAGAAAAATGGATCACAAACTATTGTTCCAAAGAGTTTTCCAGCACCACAATAGGAGAGCGAGATGACAAAACAACAACAAATAAACGGAACCATAAAGAAGGTAGCATCGAAGAAGCATCCAAAAGACTAAAGTTTGGCCGATTGACTGATGACAGCGCTGTGAAAAAGAAGGGTAACCACGGCCCACAGTATACCAAGAGAACATCATCTCAACCTTTGAGACGTTCATTTTGGCAGCTAGACAGGATACCTGACGTCGCCAATGGTGAACTAAGACGAGCTACCCGACTATCTGACAAAAATCCCCCAAAGCGGATAATTCAAAAACCCAAATGGTTACTGGAAGACTCTGCTACTTTGCAAGAGTCTAAGCGTAAAAAACAAAACCAGTCATCTTCTTTAAGAAAACCTGAATCTGGTCAGCTCAAAAATAATTCAAAACCCAAAGTTTCTGTAAACTCCTGTATCACGCATCAGCCGGAATTACATCCAGACTCAGTTAAACCATCTTCTGCTCCACAAGTAATCCTGGAGCTTTCTCTACCAGACAATGAGCTGATGGGAACATTTAATGAAGATACTTGCAATAGACAGAAAGGCTACCCTCAGATGCTTTATTATAAACCTACAGTAAAGATACCTGACACGTCACAACCAGTGAAAGTGTTGCATGGCAAAGAGGTCATCCTCAGAGCAAGGGATTTAGCTATGTTTGTGCAACAGTTACACTGTTATGCACAGGGGCAAAAAGGAAAAGGTAACGGGTCAAATATTCATGGGTCGGTATCAACAATTACACGCTCCTCTGCGCATGGTAGTCCGCCGAAAGAACCACAGAGAGGGCTTTGTGAAGAAGATAATGCTGATACAAGTGGTGTCACAAGTTTGGAACCCCTAACATCACAAAACAAATTATCAGCAAAAGAGCTCACAGAAAATGGGGAAAATAAAGAAGTGGTTCCTTCTCAGAAATCTGTCGAAATAACAGAATCAATATTTTTATGTACTACTACTCCCTCTCAAAGCACAGATACAATCCCACACACCGTGGCTACATCCCAAGAACTGTACGAAGAACCTTCTGTTGAGATGAAGGTGACTTTTGCTTCACAAAGCCCAGCAAAAGACAAAGCTACTCAGCAGCCAACCCAAGCTTACACAGAGCTTTCTCAGACATTTAATCCACAAAGCAGTCCGGTTAAAGGAACTGAACAGATCTTACCGGTTTCCACTAGAATCAGTGTTCCAACCACTGGAGATGGAGAAGGTCTTGTAAGCATAGATGGGGAACAACAGTTAAAGTCACTTAATTCTCATTCTGAAAATGGCCAAAAATGTATTGAGGCCAAAGATGTTCAGAGGGATGCAACTCACACACATTCTAACAATGTAAATGACATATCTACCTTAAAAACAGAGATGGACACCCAGTTTCCCCTTGTTACACCTCTTCAAGACACAGAGAATCATAAAAAGACAACAGCAGCTCCCATCGAGGTATCAATGTCAGTGCTTCAAAATAATCACAATATCCCCAATACCTCCAGTCGAACTGTGCCAGAACCAGCACCCTCTGCATCTATGCAATGTAAAGAAGAGAAAATCTCAGTCACCGTTGAAGATGATGGTGGTGATGATGAGGACTTTGAAGAAGTGGAATCGGAGGAATCCAGTTTGGAATACTGCTGTACATTTTGTCAGAAGGTTTTCAAGGGTAGACGTGTAGTTGTTCACGCAATGTTCCATTTCCGTAAGGATGAGTGTATGTTTTGTGGAACTATGTTCAAAGATGACCTCCTGGCAATGATGCACCTGTCTGATCATATTGAAAAGCTAAAAAGAAGTAAAGAGTGTCCCATTAACAAAGCTGAACAAGAGCATGTGTCCGAAACCAAAGATTTATCCGCGCCCAAGAGCTCTGCCAAAGCTAAAGCTCCCAACAGGACATCGGGCAATCACAAAAGTAGGAAACTGAGGAAGCCTCCTGTCTGTAGCAAAACAGTCATCCAAACAGTAAGACATTTATCAGAATCCAGAAGCTTGCGGTCAATGAAAAAAACAGGTGACGGTCTGTCTATACAAAAACACAAACAAAATGACAAACGCACAGCAAGCAAATCTCCTGCCCACAGGTCAAATGGATATCTTGACAAAAAGCGCCAACATGACCAAATCCAACAGGCAACTTTAAAAACTGAAGAAATGCAGCCACCTTCACCACAAGTCAAGAAAGACAAAGCAGGTGAGCGCAAGGGAAACCATGATATGCCAGACACTTGTGGCTCCTCGCTGCCATCAGTTCAAAAGAGAAAACATCTGGAATGTTCTAAAAATAATAGAAATAAGGACACGGTGAAAACAATGCAAAAGAAAAAGGAGGAGCCTTTAGAGAAACTTCATTGTCCAGCAGATGGATGCAATTGGTCTACAGATCTTTCTAAAAAGCGTGTTGCACTCCTCTACCATGCTCTGGAGCGTCACTACGGGGACATCAAACCTCTGGAGCTGTCATTCCAAGTCGCAAACAATAAATGCAGTATATGTATGAGGGTTTTATGGAGTTTTGAACATTTTCAGCATCATGTGGAAAGACATCTTCTCTGTCCTCGGCATCCTTGTCTTCATCTGGGTTGTACTGCCAGATTCAAAAGCGGAATGGAAATGAGGCGCCATACCAGAAAGCACAGTCCACTGCAGGCAGTGTGCTGCTTTCCCGGTTGTTCTGAACTATTTATTTGTCTATGGGCACTGAACCTTCACGAAAGAGAGCACTATGCTTCCAAACGCACCAAGCCAATAAAGAGCGTGGACCTGCAAACGGAAAACAAGCCTAACAGCACAAAGGTGAAAAAAATAGATGGTGATAAACCAAATGCTGCAACCATGACTACGGAAGAAACTTTGAAAGAGGCCACGCGTAAATTAAGGGGGCATGCATCTCATAACACAACGGAAAAACATGTCAATGTTCCTCCTCCCGATGCTAAAATGTTTGTGGTAAAACAGCAGCTGAATGTGAGGAAAGAGTCTAAGGATTCAAATGTTTTAAAGAATCTCTCCAACAAGGCAAGCACCACATCACCAGCCAATTATCGTCTCAATTTGAGGGTAAGGAAAGGGCAAACAACAAAGGCTAACCCGATGGTGGCGAACACCCTAAAATCACCATTCCCTGGACATAGGGACAAACTGAGACATAGGCTCAATAAAAAACAGGTCAGTGTAAATACAATAGCCCCCAGAAAAAGAGGGCGTCCACCAAAGTCAACGAAAGCAACATATGATGAAAACAAGACTGTAGGCAAAAACAGTGAAAGTCCAAAGGACAACACCCCTCAGGATCCCCTAGCCCGCCTTGTTGGAGTTAGCAGCAAGTTAGAAATTAAAGAAAAGCATTTCCAAGATTCCAGTAAGACAACAGAAATCTCGCACCTTAAGTCAGTGTCCAAAAAATCTTTGAGTGAGGACACTAAGAGCAATCGAGTTGAACAAAATAAGTCATCAGACAAAGCCTCAACTGTGGCAGCTCAGAATTCAGTATCCGCCACTGAGAACTCACACAAATTAATTCTGCATAATTTGAAGAAGCTTTGTGCTGCAAAAGCCACTGATTCTTCAGGTGCAAGCAAGGCAAAGAAGCAAAAGCTTACAACACAGACAAGTCTTTGTTTAGAGTCGAAAATCCCAGTTGCCAAATCAACATTTGTTGTCCCAAAAGTTGATGCAGCCGTTGATGTTGCCGGGACTTCTGGTGATGACCACGGAAACAAAGAAAAAACACTTTCAAGCCAAGATAGTCCTGCTGATTGTCCTCAGGCCACTGCTAAATCAGCCCATCAAAAGCACACTGCCATTAAAAAAAAGAAATCACGGTCTTCAGAAGGAAAACTTATTTGGAAGAAGGGTGGTGAAAAGAAAGTTGATGGAGCAACCCGTCACAATTTGAAAAGAAAGTCAAAGGAAGAGCCTTTAGTTGCGACCAGTGAAAGCACCAGTTCTACTATGACAAATGTTCATGCTAAAAACCCACAAAACTCACTTTCTGCCTCCAAAAAAAACAACAGTTCAAAGGATGTCCAGATTAAGAGAAACAAAGTTATCAAGGGACTTAAAGAAAGTAAAACAAAAACTGCTCAGAGTGAACATCCAAATTTAGTCCAAAACATTTCCACACAATTACCCACTGAGTCGAAAACAGAAGTAAAGCCTGACCCAGTGAAGAGCTTTGCTGGTGGACAGGAACATGTAAACAAAACACCTGAGTGGGCTGGAAGCAAGCACCATCACTTTCTAAAACCAACCGAGGACGAAATGTCTACGTTTTGCATAGACACTTTGGCAGAGTATGGAAAGAAGCACATGCGAGCACCTCCCACAGCCTATCTGGACGAAAAGTATACCACTATGCCGAAACGAAGGCAGGGGGTGTCGTTCATCCATTCGTCTGATATGACCACTTTGCCAAAAAAGAATAGGATCACCACCGCTGTGCCACAAAGACAGCGGTGTGCCAACTGCTTCACTACATACAGCAGTGCAAAGGAGCTACAGAATCATCTCAAACTCCAACGGTGCTCCAGCCTCTTTGGCTTCGACTCTGATGACGAGGGTGAGTGTGACGTTTGTTATAAATGAGCAATATGGGTATGTTTTATCACAATTTTCTTAAGCAGATGCAGGTTTTCTGCATTTTTTGTGTAAACCAAACCATCTTAGTCAATTAAACTTTTATATTTGTCATTTTTGTGTTGCAGGGAATAGTTGAATTATCTGACTTGATTAAGAGAGTGGCTGCAGAACTGACTGGCAGAGACGGAACTGACCGTGGACCTCTACGAACGGTGGTTGGATTGTGATTCGTCAAGCCTCATAAGGACATGGACTTGCCAGGTGGTGACACATTTTTGTACGATGGAAAATAGCCAGCCCTTTAAAGGCCTAGAAAACAGAACTCCAGTCAGTTTTTGCAGAACATCTTGTACTGAAGTGCCTGCTCTGGAACCACACCACTGATTCCAGATGCTTCACCTGGGTCAGTACTGGACTTTTGACAGCAATGACATAACTGCCACAAAGGATACTCTTTTTTTTTTTTTTTTCCAGCAGTGAGCCATAAAACACGCTTTCCCATTTTGCACTCTTCTCATTAACTGCAACGTTACACTATTTTAAAATTATACAAATAATTGCATTGCTTAGACTGAGTCTAAATTGCTGTGGTAGGCTTTCATTTTAAGGTTATAATTTATGCGCAGATCACTTAAATCTTGATGCGGCCACTAGGTGTCAGCGTGCATTCAACCGCTCAACTGAAACATAAGAGACTGTTTGCTCTGATTTTGTAGGATGTGCTCCAACTGATCAGGTCATTTCATAAAAATCACATTGACTTTTGTCGTTTTGTTTTAACAAGCCTGACCAAGTTGGAAAAATGTACCTCTTGTCTGTCTTGCCTTCCATCAATGAAAAGATACATTGCAGTCACAAAGTACCACAGTTTTAACTGTTTGCCGGAAACGGGTTGTATTTATTTTATTTTCTATATTGTAAATATTAGAGTTTCAATTGCTTATACAAGGGACTGTTGAAACTTGGTTTATATTTGTTCTTGGAGAGAAAATAAAACCTATTTCACATTGTACTAATGCTCTCAAGGTTTCCATTACAGCTAACTTACAGTGGATCCGCAGTGAATTTCTTGTGGCCCTTTTTGTTTATTATTATTAGGAGGCTTCAATGAAAAGCGGAAAATGGACCACTATGTGTAGCCTCAGGCTCACACAGACTGCGTGTCTCTGCGTGCCAGTTTGTCTTGTGTAATTGCAAATTCTAAGTGGGGGGGTGATTCTTTTGTTAAAATGATTATAAACAATGTCCAGACATATTCTCAGTAGATCATTTAATTGAAAAAAAAAAGTACTTCAAAACATCTCATACCTTCAAATATTAAGTACGAGCATACCAATCATCATTAAAGTTTTGTGGCGGACTTAAGCCCAACCATTTAGTGTGTTGGCAGCAACAAACATTCAGTTTAGGGGAATTATTAAAACAACTTGAGTTGTGTTGCATTTAAATACAGTATTTTACAACTATGGATACTTCCATCTTGTAAATGGCAGTGTTTTAAATATGGAGAAATTGGATATTTACATGTAATATTGCTTATGAGCATTTAAATTAAGATTATAACGGATATACCTGTTTGTAGTGACTAAGTATGAGATTATAACTGAGATGGACAGTTTATAGACTAGAAAGTGACGGAATCTTGGTACTGTCATGTTCATGCTCAGGCGGCAGTGTCATATCTGGTCTAAGCTCGCAGCATAGTTGCCTTGGGCTTATTTCATCTTCAGTCTGCTCTGTCATTATGTTCTTCCACTTTCCATTTCAAGGAGTGCGTTGAGGGCGTGCTTGCTCCAGCACGTTACAGCAGGCGTCGACACTGGCCGGGAAAGCAGATTGGTCCTGTATGCCCTCCTGACACTTCTCCAGGATGAGAAACCGCGCATGGACACTGTGAGACCCATATCTCATTTCCTCCTCTTTTCACTGAACTTACTCCATCCTCCCATGGGACAAAACATTTTCCCAGTGTCCGGAAGCATTGTTAGGTGTGTTGTAATCCAATAAGTGTTCATTTGTTTGCTCCACCTCCTTGTCGCGTTCTTGTATCAGGCCACAAGTTTCCCAAGGTTTAGCACCCATGAAAGGGCTCTCTCTCCCTGCAGACGTTCACGCCTGCTCCTCTGTGATTGGCTAATTCCACTCAGGTTTCATATAGTTGGGAATGCACTGGCAGACTTGGTGGCTGTAGTAAAAGCCAGACAGGCAGGCACGTCTGGGCGTCCTGCAAGGTAACCTATAGCAACTGGGGTAGCATGGAGGGATGAAAGAAGACAAAACATTGTTAGTCAAACACAGTTGCAACTTTTTATAATGCATTAAACCAGAGCTGTCTTCAAATAGTCAGAATATTTGACGGTTCGATTAGGAGGAATCTGATTATACCTCCGATAATGAAAACCCCCCTCTTTTTAAGTACCTGCTGTGGCCCCCTATGTATAGCAGCTGTGTTGGAAGGGGAGATCGATTGAGTCCATCATGTCGTCTTTGATTGTTAGCAAAAGAGTCTGGTGTCCAGACAAATATATATATATATATATATAAAAAAAGAGACAATTTGTATCTGCTGACAAGAGAGGAATTGCTGCTTCTGTTCCAGTCACTGCTTCAGGTTGCTACTTACCTGTGTGGCGTGACATAATTAGGTGGCGTGTTTTGGCCTCCCACAACTCTTAACTTTATAAAATATTTTTGTCTGCACATACAAAGACTGTGTTACAACTTTTACTTCCTCTATTTAGTCAAGTTTGAAGTCCTCTGGGTTTTGCTCACTTTAATGAAAATCTAGTTGTATATATATATACATATATGTGTGTGTGTATGTATGTATATATATATATATATATATATATGAGTATTAGGGGTGTGGGAAAAAATAGATTCGAATACGAATCGCGATTCAGAATCGATTCTCTTTTTTTTATTTTATAAATCTATCCAACAAACCAACACACAGCAATACCATAACAACACAATCTAATTCCAAAACCAAACCTGACCCAGCAACACTCTGCAATAAACAAAGCGATTGAGAGGAGACACAAACACGACACAGAACAAACCAAAAGTAGTGAAACAAAAATGAATGTTATCAACAACAGTATCAATATTAGTTATAATTTCAGCATAGCAGTGATTATTGACATTATCATTAAACATTTATAAAAAAAAAAAAGAACAATAGTGTCCAATGTTTTCACAAAGATAAAATAAGTCATATTTTTGGTTCGTTTAATAGTTAAAACAAATTTACATTATTACAATCAGTTGATAAAACATTGTCCTTTACAATTATAAAAGCTTTTTTTAAAAAATCTACTATGCTAGCATGTCAGCAGACTGCTGAAATCCTATGTACTGAATGAATACAGAATCGTTTTGAATCGGAAAAATATCGTTTTTGAATCGAGAATCGCGTTGAATCGAGAAAATCGATAAATTTGGGAAACCCAAAGATTCGCAGCCCTAATGAGTATATATATATATATACATTTATATATATATATATATGTATATGGGGTCGCGGGGGGCGCTGGTGCCTATCAATCGGGCGGAAGGCGGGGTTCACCCTGGACAAGTCGCCCCCTCATCACAGGGCTGTATGTGTGTGTGTGTGTCTGTATATATATATATATATATATATATATATATGTATGTATGTATGTATATAATATATATATATATATATATATATATATATAATATATGTGTGTGTGTGTATATGTATGTATATATATATTTTTATATATACGTTTGTATACACACACACACACACACACACACACACAGTACAGGCCAAAAGTTTGGACACACCTCATTCAATGCGTTTTATTTATTTTCATTACTATTTACATTGTAGATTGTCACTGAAGGCATCATAACAACGAATAAACACGAGGAGTTATGTACTTAACAAAAAAGGTGAAATAACTGAAAACATGTTTTATATTCCAGTTTCTTCAAAATAGCCACCCTTTGCTCTGATTACTTTTTTGCACACTTCTGGCATTTTATTTAAATCACTTTTTTATTGTTCTTTTGGCATTGAAAAACAATACAAAAAAAGTGCTGGTGTGGGAGTAGTCTTGGTTCTTTTGAAAAGGGTAAATTATTATTTTTTGTTAATTCAGTACGTTGTTCTTGTCGCAGTTTGAAGTTAACACTGTCCACCTTTTCCATTTGATGTCGAATTCCTGTCCCGGTAGTCGTAGGCGTTGTGTCAGCCTTGCCATTGAATCAATTTCTTCCCTAGTCTGAACCCATTGGTCTTGTGTAGGCCTGTCCTCCTGGCCCCATTTCCTATTATTGTTTTACTTGCTGTCGGCAGTATATTTACTTTTTCACTTGAACATTTTCTTCATTTAAATTCCCCAGGTACATAGTTACAGGTGACATAGGGATGCTATATCCAAGAATTGTCGACAAAGAACTGTAAAATTGTCCAAAATTGTATTATTTTATCACATTTCCAACACATAAGTGTGTGACCCACATTCATTTTACCACGCCCTCTCCAGCATGGTATGTTCATACCTGCCAACAACTACTGCTTTTCCCATAATGACTACGGTTTTTGATAATCCATTCCGGTTTACAGCTGCAGTGGTAAAAACTACGTTAACAATTAAAGCTATGTAGCTTAACTACATTTCCCAGTAGCTTGGCAGTAGCATTGCTACTTATTAAATAAGTAGCGATTTCTGTAGCTTAGCTATTTTTAGACCCATGTAGCCGTTAGCTAAGCTACATGCTACAAAAGAAGAGAGAGAAATTGACGAGTGCAACTACACGGGCAGGGGGAAAAATATACGGGAAAAATCAATGATAATTGGTTGGTTTACGTATAAGAAAATCCATGATTTGTTGGTTGGTTTTTCTATAATGAGTCACGATTGGTTAAGATTGTGGAAAAAAATTACGGACAGGCCAATCAGAGGTAAGATTGGGCGGGTCATCAAACCAGGAAAATAAATCACAACAGTCTGTTGAAGTAGAAGAGGGAATATTCAAGCAGGCGATTTAGATACTAAAATAAACTAGTGGAAGATGGCAGAGGGATTCTATTCCTATTTTTTCTTTGAGCGACGTAGACGACGTCCAGGAAACCCACAATGCGTCTACTTGGCCACATTTGGACAAATGTATGCGTCTGGATAAAACAATGCTCAAAACATTCATTTGAGTTTTTTACCATGTCAGCCCAAATCAAAACTGCTCTCGACATGGAAGACGTGGAATACACATTTAAGAACACACATGATTGTTGCAGACATGTGATGACTTTTGCTACAGTATATAGCCTGTCTAAATGCTTAATTTCATTTTCATTTGGTGTTTTACAACAAGACAGTAGCTAACATTTTGTTAATTACTTTTACTGTTTAAATAGTTGACTGATATTGAAACAAACAACATGATTGTCTATTCTATTGTAATATATATATTTAATGCTACATATCACAAAGGGTTATTCAGATAAAGGAAGTTATCTAATACAATAAACATTATTTTACGCTTTATGATTTTTGTTTTGTTTTTCTGTGTGTCAATGTGACAAATGTGAAGGTTTTAGCCACAATCTAACCTGTCTGAATGCTGAAATTCATTTAGCGTTGGGGGCCAGAACCCCCTCCAGGATCCTGGTTACTAGGTTTTTCTAAGTTTCAAAAGTTGGCAGATGTGTATGTTTGTTTTCAATTGTTTACTTTTCATTTTGTATGTCACAAAGAAACGTATTATATTCCACCGGTAACACTCTTATGTAAACTGGTGGATGTATTATGGGTCTTCAGCATGTGTAACTGTTAATTCAGCTGTGATTTTAATGTGCAATTTTGGTTCCCATTTTTCTCTAATGCATGCTGTTGAAGATTTATTTGACATGAGCTTCCTATATAACCCAGATGTAATTGTATTATTTGTCCCACCCCATTCATTTCGCTGGAAGGTTATGTCCTGATCTCTTTCATAATGTAACATCTAAATTGTAGGTATCTGAAAAATTCCAGTTTATCCAAATTGTATTTTTCTCTTAAATTTTAGAAACTCTCCATTTACCCCATCTTTATCAACACACTTCAAGCTGTAATACACCTGATCAGTCACCTGTTAAAGCCATTATCATATGCGGCTGGTTTGAATTCATTATTGTATGCTACCCACTGTAATGATATAGATAAATCTTGTATCTTACACTTTTTTGCTATTTTTAACCGTATCTCCAGTGTGAACTGTTTTATTTGATCTATTTGTTTTTTCCTTTTATAAGTATATTTAATTAACTTTAGGAGATTCATTCAATGTTCACGTGCTAGAGCACATATGTGACGTTACTATAACCTAGTGACCAACTACGGTGATTCTCAAACACTAGTGGTATGCCGGTTTTATCTAGGGGTAAGCCAAAGAATCACTTAATTAAATATTCAAACAGTGGTACTGTTCAAACTGTGTAATGTTACAGTGGATAAAAATATTAAATATACTTGTTAAATGAAACCTTGGCCTTGTTTGTAATGAATACTTATGCCGACAATGCTACTGTATTTTAACGTTGGTCATTATGGAAAAAGTTTGACAACTACTGCATATCATCTGTCTGTTTCTCTTTTTGAAAAAAATACTGTGGATCTGACTGATAGTCGACTATGAGCAAAATCTAACGGATAAAAATTGTTATTCGAATACAGTAAGCATTTATTCCGGTTATCTTCCACAAAGTGCTCAGAAATACATCTTTCTGGCCATCCCTGCTATAAAAACCCTCGTCAAGGTAACCTGCAGTAACTGGGGAACCGTGGAGGGACGAAAGAAGACTAATCATTTCAGTTAAATACAGCAGTCGCAGCTTTTTGGTATGCATTAAACCAGTCCTTCTCAAATAGTGTGGGTGAGCGGGGACGCGTGTGACCTCGTGGAACATGCTTTTTTTTTTTTGCCATTCCAGAATATGATGAATCGAATGTAACACTTTACCTCACTCTTACCACGGTGGGAGACTAGGAAAGACCGGTGTGTTAAATGTTAATAAGCTTAAAATGTTAAGCAGAGGTATAGTTCTAACAATTTTATAAACAAATAATAGTATTTATAGTCACAGTGGAGAGAGTGTGTGTGGGCGGGGGGGGGCAAATATTTTCTTCTTCCTGGTGGGTCGCGTAACAAAATATTTGAGAAGCACTGCATTAAACAAACTAAAAAGCCAAGCATTTTCCCGATTATCTTCCTCAAAGTGCTCACATATCCATCTTTCTGGCCATCCCTGGCCTCGGTATGAAAGATCACTTGCACATCTGAACTTTCCCCAATGGCTCAGCTTATGACTACTTGTGTGTTTTTCTTTGGGCCCTGTCACTCCATCCATCTCTGCGGCTGCCCTGCGGCCCGATGGCTGTTCTGCTCACTGTCAGCAAGTTCAGGCCTCTCGGGTCGAGGCCTCTCGCATGCGAGTTGTGGGAACCGCAATGCACACTCGCAGCTAAGAGCGTGGTTGGATGCTGGGCACGTCTCGTGTCCATAAAAGGAAGCATCGAAACAAAGTAAATGGAGAATGTTTTGAGCGAGGAATGTTTTTGACGTCGATGTAGAGCGGCTCATATTTTGTTTTGAGGCACATGAAAAATGTCGCAGTCTTTACATAATTATGCAGCATTGTTTTAGTGTCCTGAAATGTACCTGCAGGTGTTGGGGTTGAACCTCTTGCCCTGCCTCAGACATGACTGGGGACTCTCCCTGCACTGACACAGGCAGGTGTCCGGGTTAAGGGGTTGATTCCCTGGACACTGGGCAGCACACACGCAGCCACACAGCTCCTCGTCCCACCGCTGGCCGATGGGGCACCACTTCCCATCAACTTGGCCTTCGCACTGACATTCACCTGCAGGAGAAGACATTAGCAAACACATTTCTACACTTCATAACTGCATAACTGCTTACATGTGTTGTGGTCCAGTTTCCAGCCTGAACCGCAGCTGGCCTCAGTGAGCCCGTTTCGACAGATGCACTCGCAGCTGGACTCCTTCAGAACCCTGTTGGGGCCACATAGAGCCAGCAGCCCCGAGTCAAGAGCCTCTGGAAGCCACAGAGAGAAGAGAAGAACCAATGGTTAGTTGCAAAATCCAGACCTTGTAAAGTAAATAGAACTGAGCTGAATAGAATGCGTCTGCTTTGGAGTCCACTTCCCCTAATGCAAGGGTGACATTTTTTAAATGTTTAACTTGAATGCACGTCATTTGTTTGCAGTATAATTTAACGTGCACATCTGAAGCAATTCTGCAGTTATATTGCAAATAACAAGCTGCTGGTGTACACTAATAGATAATGGAGAAAAGCATCCATAAACATAATCTGCTGTATTTAATTTTCCTATAATCTGGTATGCAAACAAGCTTTGTGACATTTGTGCTGATCTCTTTTTCTTTACCAGTAAATTGGGATGATTAATCTGCATTTTTACATAATACAATCATTTTTTGTAATTATAATTGAATGTTAATTTAATCAGCCCTTCTTTAAATACAACGCATTGTTTTTGTGACAATGCCACATGTCAGCTGTTGGCGTGATCCCAGGATGCAGAGAAGTGCAGGCAAAGTGCAAGGAGGTGGTCCCTTTATTAAATACCAAGCAGAATAAAAGTAACTCAAGTCTTAGCAGGAACTCCAAAAGCAACTATCACACTCTGGCATACACTAGAACTGAGGTGTCAAACTTGTTTTCATTGAGGACCACATTGCAGTTGTGGCTGCCCTCACAGGGCTGCTTATAACAGGGAACAAATATTAATATACATAATTGGCCACTGTGTGAATGATTGTCCTGCGATGTGGCGTCGACTAGCTCTGGGTGTATACTACCTTGCGCCCGAGTGCAGCTGGTATAGGCTCCAGCCCCCGCAAACTTTAGAGGGACAAGCGGTTGAAGATGGATGGATGGATGAATGTAAAACAAATCCCTTCATTACACTGTTACACAATTTCCTTAGCATTTGACTATATGTAGTTTTTGCGGGGGAAAAAAACTGGCAGCTCACTCAGCAGAAATTTACCGTAAAATGTACAGTGGTTTTAACAGTACATTACTGTGAATTGAATACTGGTGCCACGTTTTTTTTTCACAGTCAAATTTTGGCGTCTGAGCTACCATTTTTTTTCTTATTTTTACTGTAAATAGAAAACCAGTTGTACTGTTTTTTTACCGTAAAATTCCAGACTGAGCTGCAAGTTTTTATTTGCAAAACTACTGATTTTTTTCCCCCATTTTTGGGAAAAAAACTATTTAATAGTCAAATCTTGACAAACGGAATGGGACTCGTGTAATATATGTGTTGCATTATTAGATGTTACTAAAATAGAAAATATATGCAACTGCATAGAGTACATGCATTTGTATCCCTCTAAAAGGAAAGAATAAATAGTTTGTTTACTTTATTGACCCATTTATTTTCAGGCTTTCGCGGGCCATATAAAATAATGTGGCTCTTGACTTTGACACCTGTGATGTATAATGTGTATGTAACTTTTAATTGCGGCATTTTATGCGGACAGCAAAATGTCTCACCCGTCTCCTTCTCAGAGTAGTTAATGGCATCTGTGGAGACGCACATGCAGTTCACAGGATCCCACAGGAACCCTGGAAGACAGGGGACGGTGGGAGGGGAACACCTGGACAAACACACCCACAGAATAAGCGCACACACAAGACTGACAAGTCTGATATGTGTGTTTGGAGTCTCACTAACAGGTGATCTGTTGCAGCTCGTCTAATGATGGAGTGAAGCGGCCGCTTCGGGAGGCACTCGCACGCCGTGTGGTTGACAAAGGTCACCATGACAACGGAGCGCTCCATCCTGGGTGGTGACAGCTCCATCAGCTGGGAGAATGCAAAGGAGGTAAGAGTTGATGATGATGATGATGGCGTGTGTGCAAGCGTGGGGATATTTACCGTCTTGTTGACAAGCGTGTGACTCGTGTTGCCGCAGTAAACGGCTTCGTTGGTGCAGCATCCCCCGCAGCGATGCAGCGCCACACAGCGGGGGAGGTAGAACTGACTGGTGGATTCTGGGTATTCTTTGGTGACCTCAATGCACACCTCCCTCGGCTGGCATGAGGTGCGCTGGATCTCCTCTAGGATGACTGATTGCGTGCGATTGTGTTAGTGAGTGGCTGCTTTTAGAAGCGTGAACATGGTGGTGTTTACCTCCAAGAGTGCCGTCCACCTTATAAAGAGCATCTTCTCTTAGCTGCACCCATCGATTGTCACGGCTAGGATGCACGGCCAGGCTTGCTGAGGATGTGGGAAAAGAGGAGGAAGTGCCAGGCCACGACTTTTTCCTCAGGCACTGTTGAAGCAGATTATATTCCGGATAAAGAAGCTGTAGTAGCTGATCCACACTCGTCACACTCTGTAGACTGGTCGGGTCATCTGACATCACTGGAGCCTGCAGGACAGGAAGGAAAAATGCCATCTTATTTAACCCTTTAGAACAATAAATAAGGGATGTTCTTTTTCTTTGGAAAATCAAAGGATATACAGTGGAACCTCAATTTACAAAGTTAATTGGTTTTTGAAAAGGGTTCCTAAACCGAAAAGTTTGTATAGTGAAGCAAATTTCTCCATAAGAAACAATGTAAATATGAATAATGGGTTCCAGCCTCAAACAAAGTCCATATTTTAGTGAAGGTTTGTACACTTTAAACACAATATACAGTGATATTAAGTACTGTATACCAAACAAACATGACAAGGGTGATAGATGAAGTTTTTCTTTATTTTACAAGCCAAAACAACAACAAGCTGCTGTCATTTGTATGCGCTGCTCCGCCATCACCCGCAAATACAAAAAGTCACACTGGTGCCCTCACAAACGATCAGAAATCACACATATCCTATACTTTAAGAACCATATCGCTACAATAATAAAAGTAAAATCCACTTTTATAAGATAGGCAATGAGCAGCTGATGAATAGAGGGCGAAAGGGGAGGTACTGTGTGTGTGCTAAACGAGACAAATGCCTGCTCCTCTGCTAAGAAATAAGTCTGCTTTGACATATTTTTCCAGAAAAATCCGGTCTCCTCAGGAATAAAACTTCCTGTGTACAAAGCCTGCTTTGTAAATTCTTCCATACTTATGAGCGTCATAAATGTACATGTCGCAAACAGTCTTTTTTTTTTTTTTTTAACTCCACAGCGATTCCCCTCTATTCCACACTAGTCTGTTGTCATTTAGGGACTAATAAGTTAGCAAAATGGACAAAACTTGTCAAAAGGAAAACAAACACAGAAAACGTGACAGTCTTGTAACTGTTTCGGGCAGTGTTGCCTGAAGTACAGTAATTATCATTTTTGTATGATAATTTCACCCTCTATGTGAACAGTCTAATTATTTCACCCCATTAATTTATAGCTATTAGAAAACACAAAAAGTTATTTCTAAATGTCCTGATAGTGTATTCAAAGTTAACTCTATATTATAAACTATGCTACCACTGTCCGTGGTAATATTTTACTGTAGCAGAAGGTTTTGAGCAATGTCTGATCATTTTCCTCAAAATACAATAATATTAAGCTTCTAAACTTGTTAAGGATCCTGTGTCATTTCCCATTTGGCAACTGTGATACCAAGATACAGCTGCTCCAAAATGATAGCCTGTCAAGTAAACTATCTAATTTCCAAAAGCTTGCCATGTTCACACAAACAGACATACTTTGATGTCACAATTTTGCGTTTTCATTTCCAAAGTACAATAAAAACAACACTGGCTTGCTGGCTTTAAATACAGTAAGAGGACATATATGTTTAAACGTAAATATACAATCATCATTGCACATGTCTATGCTTTGTATGTGATTTTGGTGTGGTTCCTATATATTTTGATCATTTTCATGGTCAAAATCGCGGAAATTCAGTGTTTCCTGATGAAAATAACAAGGCAGACAAGAAGTGAGGCAGACACAGGTGGTGCCTCCACGGCTACACACAAAGTGTACTGAGCATGTGCGTGCGAGAGGACGTGTGCTTGTTGCCAGGGGATAAAGCAGGCCATGAGGCAGCAAGTACCTCTGCCTCAAGTTAGGGGGCGATATATTGTGAACTTGCACTTCAAAAGTTCATGAATTGCCAACACCGATAAACCCTTAAGAAGTAGAATAAGAAAAAAAACAGACAACTGCTACGCTTCCCGCAAACTGTGACACTTTTTCGCCCTAAAAATGGAGGATTTGATTTCTAAAATAAGGAATTTTTCAAGACTGGACTTTCAATCAAAGCAAGAAGTCATTAATACTGGGAGACCAACGCTAGACCTGCCTGATTTGGTTCAAACGTGTGTGGTTCTAGGACAGAAAAGAATGTGTTAATGGATTGGTATAATGGAAAAGAATGGCTTTGTGGCTGTGCCACAGAAAAACGTATTTATTGCTTTCCCTGCCTTTTATTCTCTTCGTGTGACCGCGTTTGGACCCAAATGGGATATACTGATCTGAAAAACCTGCCAAGAAGCCTCGAAAACATAGAAGCTCATTTGCCCACATTCAAGGTCAGATTGCTTCAAAACGTTTGGAATATCACGTATTGATCTGGCTCTAATTGAACAACGGAGACTTAATATCAGCACCCACAATGCCAACCATCCATTTACTACCGCTTGTCCTTTTTGGGTCGCGGGGGGTCCTGGAGCCTATCTCAGCTGCAACATTCACACACAAGGGCCAATTTAGTGTTGCCAATCAACCTATCCCAAGGTGCATGTCTTTGGAGGTGGGAGGAAGCCTGAGTACCTGGAGGGAACCCACGCAATCACGGGGAGAACATGCAAAATCCACACAGAAAGATCCTGAGCCCGGTATTGAACTCAGGGCCTTCGTATTGTGAGGCACATGCACTAACACTTAGACCATCCTTGCTGCCCTCCACAATGCCAATCTAAAGGAAAGTCGTGAGAAAATAAAAGACCCAATAAACACTTGCTTTTCGGTGAAACAGGAGCTTGCATTTTGTGTTAATTATCTCAATTGAGAAAGAGAGACTTTTAAAACTCAAAAAAAAAAGAGAAAAAGGAGAACTTCTACAACTAAGTCATAGAAGTCTATGTCCAGAAGGAAAGACGTCCAAAATCCGTAGTCACAAGTTAATTAAAAAAAATGTGTATATATATATAATTTTTTTAATGTATTTATTATTTTTTTATCATTCTTTTTTTAAAGTCTGTCCTTTCTAATCCATTTTCCACTGCTTGTTACTCTCTTTATCTCCAAGCCTCTTAGCCATATCTTATTGGCTCCATATATTTTAATTTCCCCTCTGGGATTAATAAAGTATGTCTGTCTGATAAACCCTCCAAGGCAGGGGTGCCCACACTTTTTCTGCAGGCGAGCTACTTTTCAATTGACCAACTCTAGGGGATCTACCTCATTTATATATATCATTTATATTTATTTATTTATGAAAGAGACATTTTTGTAAACAAGTTAAATGTGTTTAATGATAATATAAGCATGTGTAACACATATTGATGTCTTTCTTTCACGAAGACAAGAATATAAGTTGGTGTATTACCTGATTCTGATGACTTGCATTGATTGGAATCAGACAGTAATGATGATAACGCCCACATTTTCAAATGGAGGAGAAAAAAAGTTGTCCTTTCTGTACAATACCACATGAAAGTGGTTGTTTTTTGGCATCTAATTCATCCAGCTTCCATACACTTTACAAGAAAAACATTGGCGGCAAATTCCGTAGCTTGCTTGATTGACATTCACGGCACCCGAGGGTCTTGTGAGATGACGCTGGCTGCTGCCAGTTCATTATTATGAAAAAATGACAGAGAGGAAGGCGAGAAACACTTTTTATTTCAACAGACTTTCGCGCCGTCCCTTCCGTCAAAACTCTAAAGGCCGACTGCACATTTCCTATCTTCACAATAAAAGCCCTGCTTCATGCTGCCTGCGCTAACAAAATAAGAGTCTCGGAAAGCTGGCGTGCACAACTGATGTGCACGCCAGCTTTCTGAGGGATCGCTTGTGCACGCCAGTTTTCCGAGACTCTGTATTTAGTTAGCGCAGGCAGCATGAAGCAGGGCTTTTATTGTGAAGATAGGAAATGTGCAGTCGGCCTTTAGAGTTTTGACGGAAGGTATGGCGCGAGAGTCTGTTGAAATAAAAAGTGTTTCTCGTCTTCCTCTCGGTCATATTTTAATAATAATGATCTTGCAGCAGCCAGCGTCATCTCACAAGACCCTCCGGTACCGTGAATGTCATTTAAGTGACGTCTTGGTGAAGATTGATGATCACTAATTTTTAGGTCTATTTTTTTTAAAAGCCTGGCTCGAGATCGACTGACACACCCCCGCGGTCGACTGGAAGCTTGCGATCGACGTAATGGGCACCCCTGGTCCAAGGTTTCTCATTGTCATCCCATTGGGTTGAGTTTTTAAATAGTTTTTTTTCTTGCCCTGATGTGGGATCTGAGCCAAGAACATCATTGTGGCATGTGCAGCCCTTTGAGACACTGGTAATTTAAGGCTATATAAGTAAACTTTGATTGATTGGTTGTCTAAAAATGCATTTTTCCATCGATAACGTGACATTATGCCACAGTGTCGGGCAAGTGCGCACTCGTTCAGTCAATTAGTGCGTGAGGAATATATATATGTAACGGGCTATATATATATATATATATATATATATATATATATATACACATACATACACATATATACATACACAGCCCGGCTGCCGGCCAAATTGTTTTAACCCAGGGGTCCCCCAAACTTTTGGGGGACCCCTGTTCTATTGTCTGCTCTGCGTTGCAGTGTTAATTGTGTGCTAAGTGTGTTGAAATGTGTGGCGTCCCACTGGATGTGAATTCTCCCTGCCCACTGGGTGTGAGTTTTCCTTGCCCTTTTGTGGGTTTTTCCGAGGATGTTGTAGTCGTAATGATTTGTGCAGTCCTTTGAGACATTTGTGATTTGGGGCTATATAAATAAACATTGATTGATTGATTGATTATTCTATCATCAAACTGTGTGTTTTTGTGACTTTAAACCGGTGCCATTGCATCATACTGCATGTTTGTAAATCTGACTCGTGGGTCAGTGCCTCTCAAACATCACTGTACATTTATGTGGATTAAGATCATTTTAACACCGCAGAGGCAATGTTATTTGTGCTCGTGTGGACATAAACCTAATACAGCCGTTCAACTGGTGGCCTGGGCACCATACCGATTTAGTTCAAAACTTTGGAGACAAACATTTTTACAACAAATTCCTAAAAACACTGGAGTGCTTCTGTTGTTTGGAGGAACTTGGACCACTGTAAACATATTGGCAAATACTTGCGCTCACATTTTAAACTTTGTAAGCAATCATAGAACACTGGTGTCCAAACTTTTGATTTATAGAACTGAGGCGATCCTCAAAGCACTGCTGTAAGTTTTCTCCTTTTTGGTAGTGACATGTTTTTATAATGTGATGTATGTAACTATGGTGTTGCTGTAGCTTGCTTACTTCAGATGCAGTCAGTAGTCATTCGTTCATCTTTTTAATCATAATAATGGTGTTCCCCAGGGTTCCATTTTAGGTCCTAACTTTTTCATCATTTGTGCGATTTAACTTTAAGTTCAGTTAAACAAAATAACTTGAGGACCCACATTTTTTCAGTAGATTCTGAAAAACAAGAGTGCTGTCACAGAGATGACTTTTGAATATCTTTTTTACAGAGGGTTCCTAAAAAAACAGCAGAGCGCTCCTGTAACTCCTAACTAAATAAACAGACCAAAATAAAATGTCTACTTCTAAGGATGCTGGTTTTTCAAAAAATTGAAAGAATAAGAGAAAACATGTGTCAGTAGCTTTCTGGAATGTAATTTGTTCCTGTGATATGGATCCAAATACTACAATGGAACTGTTCTTACTGTATCTATTGAATTAACCCAAATAAAACAAGCTATTATATTTCTTAAAATTGCTATTAAAGGCCTACTAAAATGAGATTTTCTTATTTAAACGGGGATAGCAGGTCCATTCTATGTGTCATACTTGATCATTTCGCGATATTGCCATATTTTTGCTGAAGATTTCGTAGAAAAATCGACGATAAAGTTTGCAGCTTTTGGTCGCTAATAAAAAAGCCTTGCCTGTACCGGAAGTAGCAGACGATGTGCGCGTGACGTAACGGGTTGTGGAGCTCCTCGCATCCTCACATTATTTACAATCATGGCCACCAGTAGCGAGAGCGATTCGGACCGAAAAAGCGACAATTTCCCCATTAATTTGAGCGAGGATTAAAGATTTGTGGATGAGGAAAGTGAGAGTGAAGGACTAGAAAAAAAAAAGACGAGGGTAGTGGGAGCGATTCAGATGTTATTAGACACATTTACTAGGATAATTCTGAAAAATCCCTTATCTGATTATTGTTTTACTAGTGTTTTAGTGAGATTATATGGTCGTACCTGTACAACCTGAGAGTCGGAGGGGTGATGCCACGGGTGTGGTGACCGGCAGTGTCTCAGGGGGAGGCCACGTTTCTCGACGAGGCGCAGACAGCCGGGCTGAGATTTTTTTTTTTCCCCGTCTTCCACAGTGTAAGCATCCGGCGGTTGGGGGCGGCCGGTGGGAGGAAGCAAGAGAGTCCGCAGCTGTAGAAGGAACGACGCAAGCTATCCGCTCATGTCTACGGTAAGAAACGATTTAATACCACCATTTTCTCACCGAAACCTGCCGATTGACATGTTGTCGGGAACCATGTTCGCTTGACCGCTCTGTTCCATAGTAAAACTTCCCCGTCATCTTTCTGGAATGTAAACAAGGAAACACCGGCTGTGTTTGTGTTGCTAAAGGCGGCCGCAATACAACGCTTCTTCTTTGACGTCTCCATTATTAATTGAACAAATTGCAAAAGATTCAGCAGCACAGATGTCCAGGATACTGTGTAATTATGCGATTAAAGCAGACGACTTATAGCTGGGAAATTTAAAAATTGCAATTCAGTAAACTAAACCGGCCGTATTGGCATGTGTTGCAATGTTAATATTTCATCATTGATATATAAACTATCAGACTGTGTGGTCGGTAATAGTGGGTTCCAGTAGGCCTTTAAGCTTGACGTGATGTAATTGTCACAGCCAAAATGCTAATAAAATAAACCTCACTTTTCTAATGACTTCTTCCATTTTTATATACATTTGTGCTACTAAGCACAAAAAATGTGGGTTATTACAAAATAAGGACCACATTTACCACAACATCCCAATCTAACCATGTTTTACACACTGCCATTTTCCTTTAAACAGAACTTGGTATGGGTTCTTACAAGTTAAGGTTGTGACACCACCTGCTAACGTCACTAGGAGTTCCGAATTCCGATGACGAGAGCCAAATTGTTATCGTCACACCCTATGAAATGGAATTCTCCTTTTGAAATCCACAACTGGCAGTGTTTCAGAATATATTGCGGATGGCTACTGTGAGCACGTTCACACACCGTTTTGTTCAAGCGTTCCTTAATCCCTCCTCCATACCACATTTGACATATTAATGGTGCGAGCTACTTACACATTCTAACACAGAATGATAACGTAATGGAGTTGTTCATAATGGCTGCAGGTGATTTACTGTATCCTATTCAGAAACAGGCACTCCTCCTTTCTATATCCATCTTTTTTTCATTTCACTTATATGGCTCAAAAGTGTTAATCTCTTTCTCTCATTCTGGCATGAGGTCATCGCTAAGGGACTGTTAGGTCATGATGGACCAATGACCGGGCCAGTGCTGTGGGGTGTGTCCACTTTCAGCAGCATGGGGCCGCTTTCATTGCCTCTAAACTGCAGCAATAAGCAATGACTTCACATTTCATCTGCTGTTATGGACGATACTATTCTACTACTACATGGTAAAATGTTGTAGACAAGGGCTGTCTATTATTTTTGGCCCACAGTTTTTTTGTATTCCGCAAATAGAAATAATTAATGAGCTATATTACTGGTGGTCCTTGATTTATGACGCTCCATTTTTACAACGTTTCATGGTTACAAATGTGCTCCCATTAATTAATTTAAAACGTTTGGTCCGTAAATCAGGAGCTAGCTTAGAGCGCATGCGGCGGAATAATAAACTACAGTATGTGTTGTACGAACAACTACACTGAGGAAGATTATCATTGCCTATCAGTTCACTTTTTGACTACATTATATCTCCCAAGTGTATAGTAGGCTCTTGTGGTGTCAATGCACCAAAGAAATCATCATGGAAGTGAAAATGAACACGATAAAGATCAAAGGAGAACACCCGTCAAATTTGGCTGCATTTATGGTCTCAACTGCTTGCAATCATAAGGATAAAGATGGTAACCTTTAGCATGTTAAATGATCTGCTCTTATAAAAGCGGCAACAATAAGCAGTGTAGTGATTTAGGGGTTCTCCATTAATCAACATTGAGGTTTTAATTAGTGCAGTTATGTAACCACAGCACGCGGAGGTTTTGTTTTTCTTTGCCGTCACCGGCATATTATTGACAGATGTGTTTGCCAATCTCAATTGTTGAGCCTCTCATTCCTTCCTCGCTTCAAACAAGGAGGAAGAGGTCTCACTTTGTGCGTCGCTCTCAGCACCAACAGCAGAATTAAGTGAACACAATGAACCTTGTTTATAGTCATTCACAATCTTTTTCTCGGAGAGCGACTCGGCGAGACCGCCCACACAAGAAGCCTAGACACATAGCCTCCCGACTCGCCAGTGGGAAGTTCTGCGAAGTAACAAAAAATTAGGAAAAGGAAATATGATTACAAAGCCAAATGTCCCGTTGTGGTAGCTTCAAATCGGATGGCAATATGAGCCCATCAACACGGACGAACAACTGAGAATGTCATGATTACGTAATGGCATTAAACAAAAAGACAACAACCGACGTAGTTTTTCCCATCCATCCATCCCTCCATTTTATACCGCGTGTCCCTTTTGGGGTCGCGGGGTGTGCTGGAGCCTATTTCAGCTGCATTCGGGCAGAAGGCGGTTTACACCCTGGACAAGTCGGCACCTCATCGCAGACGTAGTTTTTCTAACTGGGGAAAAAAAGCACTTTAAGATGTTCAATATTTATTTAGGTAAAATCTTTGCTTACAGAAACGAGTGCATTTATTATTTTTGTTTGTTTATATATTAATAGTTATTTACCTATTTAGGGACGGCGTGGCGCACTGGGAGAGTGGCCGTGCGCAACCCGAGGGTCCCTGGTTCAAATGCCACCTAGTACCAACCTTGTCACGTCCGTTGTGTCCTGAGCAAGACACTTCACCCTTGCTCCTGATGGGTGCTGGTTGGCGCCTTGCATGGCAGCTCCCTCCATTAGTGTGTGAATGTGTGTGTGAATGGGTAAATGTGGAAGTAGTGTCAAAGCGCTTTGAGTACCTTGAAGATAGAAAAGCGCTATACAAGTACAACCCATTTATCATTTATTTACCTTCCAATTACAGTGCAATGGTATGGTAATGTTATCAACTAATGGAAATTCGACTGTAATGAAACATAAACGTTTATATATCACATTAAAAGGTTACTGGCATTATTATTACAGTATATATTATTGGATTACGTTATAATCCCTGTATAGTTTTATCAACAATTTATTCGGTTTAAGAGCGTAATGTAGAAAAAAAGCTCTGAGTTTCTCCGCATAAATCCAAATAAAAGTAGATTATTGCATATTGTTCTAATTTGTGGCACCTTAACACAAGAATATGTTAATTGACAGTCTAAAAGTAACATGTCTTCCTTCACTCACAGTTTTATGCAATTATGCGTAAAATATAAAAATCGCAATTTTGGAGAGAAAAATCTGCAATTACCTTTTTTCTCAAAATCGTGCACTAGTGGATTCATTATTGAGATGGAATGATTGCTAACGCTTTAGCTGGAAGAGCAGAATCAACGTTGTATCGCAGTGATAAAGGCCAAAAGATTGAAGTCTTGAAAAGTAAACAGGAGAGATGGCATTAAAGTGACATTTTATTGACCATTAATAACAAAATATTTTAATATGTGGTGGTTTAAGGCTTGTGCTAATTTGCATCATCTTAACAGGAACCTATGATTATTTTTGTTTTCTTTGACTTATAAATGTTACAATGTTGGATACTCGCTCATATGAGCTTACATGCCGTTTTAGACGCCTGTGATCTGTGTTTTGGACTCATTAGTAGGGGACACTATGATGTCACCGATTGACAAATGTACCTTTGTGGGCATCCTGGTGCTTGCTTTCTGCCTGCATAGCAGCTGGTTGGCTGCAGTCTGCCGTGTCATTCCTCGTTTGATACCCTCCCAACCGCTTTTAATTTATTACTATGAAAATACTACTTTAAAGGCCTACTGAAACCCACTACTACCGACCACGCAGTCTGATAGTTTATATAACAATGATGAAATCTTAACATTGCAACACATGCCAATACGGCAGTTTACTGAATTGCAATTTTAAATTTCACGCCGAAATATCCTGCTGAAACATCTCGGTATGATGACGCGTGCGCGTGACGTCACGCATTGTAGAGGACATTTTGTTCCAGCATCGTTCCCAGCAGTAAGTCGTCTGTTTTCATCGCATAATTCCACAGTATTCTGGACATCTGTGTTGCTGAATCTTTTGCAATTTGTTCAATGAATAATGGAGACATCAAGGAAGAAAGCTGTAGGTGGGAAGCGGTGTATTGCGGCTGCCTTTAGCAACACAAACACACCAGGTGTTTCCTTGTTTACATTCCCGAAAGATGACGGTGAAGCTTTACTAAGGAACAGAGCGGTCAAGCGGACACGGTTGGATTGGACTACACACTCAAAGTACAGTGTATTATGCAGTGATCATTTCGAAAGATTGTGTTTCGAAGAGGGTCCCTTGCGAAAGGCGGAGATGGGCATCGCCACCACCCGTCGACTGGTGCTGAAGAAAGGTGCGGTGCCGACATTCAGGTTGTACAGGTACGACCATATAATATCACTAAAACACTGGTAACACAATAAGCAGATAAGGGATTTTCCAGAATTATCCTAGTAAATTTGTAATAACATCTGAATCGCTCCCACTGTATAGTCTTTTTTTTCTAGTCCTTCACTCTCACTTTCCTCATCCACGAATCTTTCATCCTCGCTCAAATTAATGGGATAATCGTCGCTTTCTCGGTCCAAATCGCTCTCGTTGCTGATGGCCATGATTGTAAACAATGTTCAGATGTGAGGAGCTCCACAACCCGTGACGTCACGCGCACATCGTCTGCTACTTCCGATACAAGCAAGGCTTTTTTATCAGCACCAAAAGTTGCGAACTTTATCGTCGATGTTCTCTACTAAATCCTTTCAGCAAAAATATGGCAATATCGCGAAATGATCAAGTATGACACATAGAATGGACCTGCTATCCCTGTTTAAATAAGAACATCTCATTTCAGTAGGCCTTTAAAATAAATATTAAATATTTATTTGTGCACCACATTTTACACGGACTGTGTGGTCAAAGTACAAAGTTGGATTAGACGCTAAACTCGGACGGAAAAGACGGCGACTGTAGTTCTGGGAAGCCCAAGATAAGGTAAGATAAAGTATTATTGTTATCTAAACATGGCATGCGAACAATAACACTGCGGTGACATTAATATGTTGGCTTTTTTATGCAGCTCTGTATTGGTCCGAGAGTTGCAGGTCTACCTAATGTGGTGACTGTTGGATCTATATAATATTTGAGGTTTATTGTTGACCGTGTATGAAAAAAAAACAACTGTGAAGTTCATCTTCAAGATATACAATTTTTTTCAGACTATTAGGTGCACTTACTTACTTACTTGCTTACTTACTTACAGTCTAAGAGAAGCAACGAACAATTTGCAGTCATGTTATGATAGAATATACATTCAATGACAGTTAATGCTAGCTATCCAGGTGGCTACAATTAGCTAACAACACCTAAAGCTAATGTGCATACATGTATTATGTACCGTACGAGAAGCCGTTAGAGGGCGGGATATACTGTGTAAAATACATTGGAAAGTTGGCGCCCTCTAGGCATCCGTGTAAATGTTGCAAACAGCCACTTTAAGATCCTTTCATTGTCACGAAAATCAACAATGCGCATTATAACCCGGTGTTACTAATGTACGTTTTTATTCTGATAGTGCGTACCGACCTCCAAGCAATTTTATTTCGTACATGGTGTAATGATAGGTGTGACCAAGAGATGGCACTCACACATGAGAGATACGTGTGGAGTGCAGGTTGACGCCTGTTCAATACATGACGCTAGCAAGTATCCGTAAGCAAGCAAGACCAAAACGTTGATGTTTCATTGAGAATATAGAACATTACTCACAGCCCTCAAGAATCCGTCAGAATGTTTTAGTATGACTTTGGTAAGCTACAAAGCTACACCAATGGATTGCATAATAGGTAATGTAGTCATACAGTATGGGCTGTGCTTCAACATGCATGTGTTGTTATGGTGTGTTTAAAGACCCCAAAATGGCACCGATTAAGAGACCTTATCTGGCTTTTTGTACCACAATATTACATACTTGCCAAACCTGAGACCTCCAAATTCGGGAGATGGGGGGTTGGGGGGTGTTTTAGGGGGTAACGGGGATATATATATTTTCAAGTATTTCTTTGTATATCCGTTCATGAATTAGTATATGCGTTCGGCCACCGTGTTCAATGGAGAAGTCTGATCGACAAGATTTGCAGGCAGCATACTCCTTCCCCTTCGAGCTGTCCTGGATGAACTGAAATTATTTGTTCCAATCATTTTGGAACTTGCAAGCATACTTCTTCTTCTTACTTGTCGTTGCCATGTCTCTTCTTTGTTCTCCTTCCTCTCTGTTACGTTTTCGGACATTACTACTTGCCATAGTTTTGAAGCAATGCATGATGGGAATCCGGATGTTGTGTGTCAGTGTGTTAACATGCCGGCCGGCCGCAATAGACACACGCTGAGAAATAGCTCCGTGCCTGCCTACTTTATGGGTTATAAATAAACCTATGGATACCGGAGACATATATAGTAGTCTCCTTTTTTAGGTGTGAGAGGACACTAAAGGTAGTGCCTTTAAGGCACGTCCCCAATATTGTTGTCGGGGTGGAAATCGGGAGAAATTCAGGAGAATGGTTGCCCCGGGAGATTTTCGGCAGGGGCACTGAAATTCGGGAGTCTCCAAGGATTGGGAGGGTTGATAAGCATGCAGTTTTATGCACAACCAACTTTTCTTACCAGGTGGGATCTGCTGATATATATTTAGGATCTGCATAAGTCCCAAAAATAGGCACACATCTGCCATTGTAGCCCACGCCGCAACAATATTTTCCTTTTTCTCTATCTTCTTGTTGTGACATTTCTAATACAAAGTAGCGTACAGCTGTAACTTATATCTGTCAGTAGACTCGCAATGGAAGCGCTAAAAACTACCACTACAACAAAAATGACAGAGAGAAAACACTGTCCAAGGGGAAGCACGTAAATAAGACCGCCCACAAAATGGCGCATCCAGAACAGACGGTCAGAAAGTGGTCTGTAAAACATAATCTATGCAGCATTTTAAGCAAAGCACCACCATTGCATGTTATGTAAACCACAAATAAGTGTTTCAAATGTAGAAAAAAATCCTAATATGACCCCTTTAATGCGCCGTATAATCAGGTGCGCCTTTTGTATGGCCATAGACCCGCTCATCAGCAGCTTTATAATTCCGATGCGACCTACAGTCCGAAAAATACAATATGGACATTTTCAAAATATAAATGTGAATACTTTTTTTCAAGTTAGTTTTTCTTTTTAAAGGCATGTCAAAATTGGGCTCTTTTGAGAATCAAGCACCATTTAGATTTCCAATTATTTTAAAATGGAGACTAGGGCTGCAAATCTTTAGGTGTCCTACGATTTGATTCAATATCGATTCTTGGGGACGCGATTCGATACATATCGATTTTTTTCGATTCAACGCGATTCAAAAACGATATTTTTCCAATTCAAAAGGATTCTGTATTCATTCAGTACATATAATTTCAACAGGATCTACCCCAGTCTGCTGACATGCTAGCAGAGTAGTAGATTTAAAAAAAAAAAAGCTTTTATAATTATAAAGGTCAATGTTTTATCAACTAATTGCAATAATGTAAATTTGTTTTAACTATTAAACGAACCAAAAATATGACTTATTTTATCTTTGTGAAAACATTGGACACCGTGTGTTGTCAAGCTTATGAGATGTGATGCAAGTGTAAGCCACTGTGACACTATTGTTCTTTTTAATTTTTATAAATGTCTAATGATAATGTCAATGAGGGATTTTTAATCACTGCTATGATGAAATTATAACTAATATTGATACTGTTGTTGATCATTTTTGTTTCACTACTTTTGATTTGTTCTGTGTCGTGTTTGTGTCTCCTCAATTCCTCTCTTTATTGCAGTTCAGAGTGTTGCTGGGTCATGTTTGGTTTTGGAATTGGATTGCATTGTTATGGTATTGCTGTGTATTGTTTTGTTGGATTGATAAAAAAAATCGATTTTTAAAAAAATGAGAATCGATTCTGAATCGCACAACGTTTTCGAATCAATTTTTTTTCCAACACCCCTTATGCAGACGTTGGTTTGATACACGTTTTTGAGTTAGGAGCTCTGTCACAGAACTAATATAAACTTGCAAATTGAAGTACCACTGTAATTAGTGTTATGCAAGGGACTTCAGTCTTCATTTAGTCATTCCGAGTCTCGACTTACTCTAAATTTGAACTTGCGCCTCGTTGGAACAGGAGCCACCTGTATTAGATGATACGCTAATTCCGCAAAACTAATATTTGGAAGCTTTGCATCTTAGCTTAGCATACATTGATCGACATTGGATTGGTTTTAGCTTCTTTAATACACACAATTCTGTATGAGGCCCCGGGTTAATTCAACGGTTACCATTTTGTTTGATTTTGTCTTTATTCCCTGTCAGAGTGGACAGTTTTTATGGTAGGTGTAATTTATTGTACCATACACTTTTTACTCTAAAGGTCAAGGACATTAGTAAAATCTACTTCCCTTGCTGCTCATTTGCGGTTGTCTGCCTTCTCTTTTGTCTTCAGTCAGTCGTCCGCTATTGCTTGGATTTCAGCGACGTCACGTCTGGCTCATAAAATATGCGCGGTGGTGAAGCCAGCGTCTGTTCTCAATAGGCACTAAGCGCCGTTCGGCCTTACTTGAAGAAAAACGCCCTATGCTTGTATTTTCGGCTGTACGAACCGTTGAAATCGTGAAAAGGACACGTTTCTCCAGAGTTCTACGAGAGGTAATCAAGAAGGGCGGAAAAGTGCAAAATATTACGAAAGACGACGATAAAAGTAGCACGCACTTCAGTCCGAGGGAGCAGAGTAGAACGCACGGGTTTGCAGTGATCACTTCGTCAAAGGTTTGTTTGTTATATTTTTAATACTAGTATTTTTCCGTTGAAGTATTATTTATTTGCGTTTTAGAAAGTTTGGGTCAATGATATTTTGTCAGGAAGGGTACTTCCAGGTATCCCCTCTTGTTTATTCTGTACACAATGTGTCAGAATACAGGTCAAAAATCAAATGTGGTGAGGATTCAGCTCGTTAAATGGATATGTCGTCACGGATGCTAGTTTGTTTACATGCAGAGCGCAAAGTAAAATCATGAAATTCAACCTTTCCCAGGCAGAAACGATGCGTATTTATCCGGCAGTCTTGATACCAATTTCCTTGACACAGCCACACATGAAGTTGTAGACCTCCAGGCTTTTTCAAGTTTTCATTCGTTTTATCGTGGAGGATGATGTCTGGAGCACACGATTGTTCGATATGTCTGGGAACTTCAACAACAAACAATTTTTGATATCCGTCGACAAATCTTTTTTTGATAACTTATATGGATTTTTTTCTTGTATATGCTTGTTGCAGGAAGATTAAAGCGCCTTGCGTACTCTGAGTTTGCAAGCTTCTTGCTGCACAATTGTTGTTGGCTTGTTTGACCACCATTGTTTTTCACTTCCGGGAACAAGTTACATGACGGAATACAAGCAATTGGCTTGCGATCACTGAAGTAGTTACTCAGAAAGTAACTTTTGGACTATGTGTATGGTCATTTTCCTTCCATCTTATTGGTTTAAAGCATTTGCTTGGACGTGAGCAGAGTACGTCACTGATACATCGCTTTGAATCTGAATTACAGAACATATTTTTGTTTTGGGCAGCACGGTGGTAACAAGTGTTAGTGCATGTGCCTCACAATACAAAGGTCCTGAGTAGTCCTGAGTTCGATCCCGGGCACGGAATATTTCTGTGTGGAGTTTGCATGTTCTGCCCGTGACTGCGTGGGTTCCCTCCGGGTACTTCGGCTTCCTCCCACCTCCTAAAACATGCACCTGGGGATAGGTTGATTGGCAACACTAAATTGGCCCTAGTGTGTGAATGTGAGTGTGAATGTTGTCTGTCTATCTGTGTTGGCCCTGCGATGAGGTGGCGACTTGTCCAGGGTGTGCGTCCCCTTCGGCCCGAATGCAGCTAAGATAGGTTCCAGCAACCGCCGCGAACCCAAAAAGGGACAAGCGGTAAAAAATGGATGGATGAATAGTTTGTATTGTGTTAGTTCTTACTACAAATAAGCAATGTTGGCCTTATCTTCATATTCAGATATGACATAGGGGAAAAAAGATGAAGTTTTAAGAATTTTCTTTGCAAAATTGTATTTCTACAACCTAATGTTGCAGATGAATGTAAATACAAGGAAATACAGATACAATATCGCATTCTGTGTATCATTGCGCAGAATTGTGTACCCACGGAAAAAAATCACATGCATCGGTGATTCGGCCTGTCTTACTTCGTCATACTCATTTGAGTTTGACTGCAAAATAAGCCACCATGGGGCCAAAGAAACTTGCAAGTGCTAGTATCACTTTGATAAATACTCTAAGAAACACTATTAATTTCAATTAAGAACTCTTAGCTTGTGGCCGGTCCACAAAATGATTTCCATCCTTGATAGAAAAAAATGAAGGAAGCTAATGTTGCAAAGGGAGTAAAGTTCTTGATACTCAAAGTCCTTATCAGGAAATCCCCCTCCAAACAATCTACTCTCCATTTCTCCCTTTCTAGGTTGATTGGCAACACCAAATTGGCCCGAGTGTGTGAATGCGAGTGTGAATGTTGTCTGTATCTGTGTTGGCCCTGCGATGAGGTGGCGACTTGTCCATGGTGTACATTGCCTTCCGCCCGAATGCAGCTGAGATAGGCTCCAGCAACCCCAAAAAGGGACAAGCGGTAGAAAATGGATGGATGGATTCTTGTTTTACGGTTTTCCACCCAGTTTACCTCTGTCTTCCAGCATTTTTGATAAAGGTGGTAAGTATCAAACTGTAATTTGGACCCACTTAAGCTATTATAGCGATCGTCCTTGTGGATCTATGTTCTTCTGTTAAATTGATGCACATTGAGATCTCCTTCAAATCCCTATTACAGGGGTCGGCAACCCTCAGCATACAATAAGCCATTTAAGCCTATTTCCCACCAAATAAAACCCACCTCGGACCGTAAATTCTGTTTAATCCTTAAATTAATGGTAACTGCCCCCAGTGGAGGAGTTCAAGTACCTCTGAGTCTTGTTCACGAGTGAGAGAAGAGTGGATCGTGAGATCGACAGGCGGATCGGTGCGGCGTCTTCAGTAATGCGGACGCTGTATCGATCCGTTGTGGTGAAGAAGGAGCTGAGCCGGAAGGCAAAGCTCTCAATTTACCGGTCGATCAACGTTCCCATCCTTCCTCACCTTTGGTCATGAGCTTTGGGTTATGACCGAAAGGACAAGATCACGGGTACAAGCGGCCGACATGAACTTCCTCCGCCGGGTGGCGGGGCTCTCCCTTAGAGATAGGGTGAGAAGCTCTGCCATCCGGGAGGAGCTCAAAGTAAAGCTGCTGCTCCTCCACATCGAGAGGAGCCAGATGAGGTGGTTCGGGCTCGTCCAACCGGTAGGAGGCCACGGGGAAGACCCAGGAAGCATTGGGAAGACTATGTCTCCCGGCTGGCCTGGGAACGCCTCAGGAAGAGCTGGACAAAGTGGCTGGGGAGAGGGAAGTCTGGGCTTCCCTGCTTAGGCTGCTGCCCCCGCGACCCGACCTCGGATAAGCGAAAGAAGATGGATGATGTTAAAACCACTTTTAGTTTCATCACACTTACGCTACAACATTTATCAAATCAAACACTAGACAAGAAATTACACATTTTATTTCTGGATGTTACGACGGAAAACACCAGATTCTTTTGAACTCTAGAAAGAGATGACGCATAGGGGGCGTGACCTACATTTCGACCGACAAAATACTAAAATGTTTTATTTGTATATTACCAAGCTCTTGAAAAATAACTGTTCAATTTAAGTAAACTAAATAAAATCTATTACATTAAAATGAAATGTTTTAAAGCCAACGGGAGCCAGCACTGAAAGAGCAGCATGCAGCCCAGCTGCCCGAGTAGTACTTCCTGTATACTTCCTGGAACAATATAGCTCGGTTGGTAGAGTGGCCGTGCCAGCAACTTGAGGGTTCCAGTTTCGATCCCCACTACCGCCATACTAATCACTGCCGTTGTGTCCTTGGGCAAGACACTTTACCCACCTGATCCCAGTGCCACCCACACTGCTTTAAATGTGACTTAGATATTGGGTTTTACTATGTAAAGTGCTTTGAGTCAGGAGAGAAAAAGCGCTATATAAATATAATTCACCTCACTTCACACTTCACTGTATGCCAACTAAAAAAAAATATAGGTATCAACTCCCAACGGTCTTGAAGTGGGCATTGCGTAGAAACATGCTAGATGCTGTTTGAAATTCTTAAATGCTACAAAGTAATGATACTCTGACCCCAAGTCAATACCAACAGGCCAAAAATACATCAATACCACCTTTTTCCAGCATTCTAAGGCCGAGTATTGTACAACACTTTTTCCTCAGCGAGTCGGGTTAGTGTCGAAGAAGAAAACATTTAACCGATGTTTCCCATATACGTGCTTATTTGTGGAAGCCCGTTAGGAATGTGGATTTTGCGTCCCCCGGTTTGCCTCCACTCATAAACAAATGATTGATTGATTGATACTTTTATTAGTAGATTGCACAGTTCAGTACATATTCCGTACAATTGACCACTAAATGGTAACACCCGAATAAGTTTTTCAACTTGTTTAAGTCGGGGTCCACGTTAATCAATTCATGGTACAAATATATACTATCAACATAATACAGTCATCACACAAGTTAATCATCATAGCATGTACATTGAATTATTTACATTATCTACAATCCGGGGGTGGGATGAGGAGCTTTGGTTGATATCAGAACTTCAGTCATCAACAATTGCATCAACAGAGAAATGTGGACATTGAAACAGTGTTGGTGTGATAATGGAAGTGTGGCAGTTTGGAGTAACTGCAGGTGTGGCGTAAATCCGCTTCACAACACACCTCATACACGCCTGGTTTTTCTAGCACATAAGGCAGGCCTGGGCAATTATTTTGACTCAGGGTTGGGTGCAAATTTAGAGAAAAAAATGTGTCTAGGGACTGGTTTATCTATTTTAGGAAAATAATACAAAACCTCATAAAGTCTGACTGAATGCTAAAAATGTTATGACAGACCGCCTTAAAAACGGAATGGAATTTTATTTTTTTCTATGAATGATAAAACCTTGAATATTGAGAACACATGAACGTCACACCCCCTCTCGATCGACATATTTTACAATCAAGCCAAATGCAACAAACTCAGCGAAATATGAACGTGAAGGGTAAAAAAAACAAAAAACATCTACAATCTGATATATGTGATATATCACTAAGCTTTAGAACTTTCTAGTAAAAATCTCCTTCCACGTCTGTCTCTGAAACACACATTTCAGGCTGGCCGCTCCGGAAACACTTTGTGGAAACGCTCCCCACCCACACTGCTTGGTGCTTCGTCTGACCTGCTGTGACGTAGATCACCATAGTAACTAGTAGGGTTGTACGTTATACGGGTATTAGTATAGTACCACGATACTAATGAATCATATTTGGTGCCATACCGCCTCTGAAAAGTACCGGTCCGCCACACCCTAAGATTATTTGTTAAAATAAAGCCAATAATGCCATTTTTTTCTCGTCCCCTTTATGATAATGGAAGTGTGGCAGTGTGGAGTAACTGCAGGTGTGGCGTAACTCCGCTTCACAACACACCTCATACACGCCTGGTTTTCTAGCACATAAGGCAGGCCTGGGCAAATATTTTGACTCGGGGGGCCAAACTTAGAGGAAAAAATTTGTCCGGGGACTGGTTTATCTATTTTAGGAAAAACCTAACAATAAAGTCTGATTGAATGCTAAAAATTATATGACAGACCGCCTTAAAAACGGAATGGATTTTTTTTTTTCTATGAACGATAAAACCTTGAAATTGAGAACATATGAACGTCGCACCCCCTCTCAATCGACGTATTTTACAATCAAGCCAAATGCAACAAACTTAGCGAAATATGAACGTGAAGGGTAAAAAAAAAATCTGATATATGTGATACGTCACTAAGCTTTAGAACTTTCTTGTAAAAATCTCCTTCCACGTCTGTCCCTGACACCCACATTTCAAGCTATGGAAACACTCTGTGGAAACGCTCCCCACCCACACTGCTTGGTGCTTCGTCTGACCTGCTGTAACGTAGATTACCATAGTAACTAGTAGGGTTGTACGTTATACGGGTATTAGTATAGTACCACGATACTAATGAATCATATTTGGTGCCATACCGTCTCTGAAAAGTACCGGTCCGCCACACCCTAAGATTTTTTGTTAAAATAAAGCCAATAATGCCATTTTTTTCTCGTCCTCTTTATGATAATGGAAGTGTGGCAGTGTGGAGTAACTGCAGGTGTGGCGTAACTCCGCTTCACAACACACCTCAATACACGCCTGGTTTTCTAGCAATTATTTTGACTCGGGGGGCCAAACTTCGAGAAAAAAAATCTGTCTGGGAACTGGTTTATCTATTTTAGGAAAATAATACAAAACCTCACAATAAAGTCTGATTGAATGCTAAAAATGTTATGACAGACCGCCTTAACGGAATGGAATTTATATTTTTTTCTATGAACGATAAAGCCTTGAATATTGACAACCTATGAATGTCGCACCCCCTCTCAATCTACATATTTCAAGCCAAATGCAACAAAAATTCAACAAACTCAGCGAAATGTAAACGTGTAGGGTAAAAAAACAAAAGATCATCTCCAATCTGATATATGTGATACAACACTAAGCTTTAGAACTTTCTAGTAAAAATCTCCTACGTCCGTCCCTGACACCCATATTTCAGGCCGGCCGCTCTGGAAACACTCTTTGGAAATGCTCCCCACCCACACTGCTTGGTGCTTCGTCTGACTTGCTGTGACGTAGATCACCATAGTAACTAGTAGGGTTGTACGGTATACGGGTATTAGTATAGTACCACGATACTAATGTATCATATTTGGTACCATACCGCCTCTGAAAAGTACCGGTCCGATTTTTTGTTAAAATAAAGCTAATAATGCCATTTTTTTCTAGTCCCCTTTATTTAGAAAAGCATCAAAGTACCGAAAAGTATCAAAATAATATCAGGACAACACTAGTCACTAAAATATCATGCAAAAGCGCAGATTCCAACCATTGAAATATGTTGTATAGTTTAAGACTTACGGTCATTAGAAAACATCACTGCACATCATAATGGCAGCTACACTTTCCATCTTAAAGATCTAAAAGAAATATTTGGGAATGTCCAGCGGGCCAGAATGAAAAGCTTAACAGGGTGCATGTGGCCCCCGGTCCTTAATTTGCCCAAGTCTGACATAAGACATGGCAGAATTGATCTGTGATGCACTTTGGCGACTTTATTATATTTAGCGATACAGGTACATGTTAAAAGTGAAAAGGTGTATCCTGCGTCATGCATTTATTTGGTAATCAAAAACAAGCGATCACGAAAGTATTCGCAGCCCAACTGAGAGAACAGGTCCGCCACCACAAGCCTAGAGAGTGTCCATTACCACATTGTGCAGAAAACCAAACCTTCATTACTTCCATAAGTGCTGACAAAGAGAACTTGTTTGGCAACACTTTGAAGTTGAACACTACTGGTTTACTTATTTCACCAGGAAGGCAAAGTGTTTTGCTGAACGTAGCTCTTTTTTTTTTTTGAGGGCCGGTGGCACGTTGCAAAAATATAATAAGCCAAAACAGAAAAATAGAGCAAAGGTACTGAGAAAAGGCTTAAATGCTGATACTAATAATGACTAAAACAGTTCTCTTGAAATATATATTTGAGCCTTTTTATTCACCTATTTCATTACAAATGACGTCACACTACCACCATATTGAGAGATTGTGAATAACAATATTGTTTATTTGATATACTTGCAATCTCCATGCTACTGTTGTTGATTTTAGAATGTAAAATAGTATAGAATTGTTATTTTTTCACCATATCGTTTTTTTTTTTTTTATATATATACTGGGAGATTATAAGACACTACTGTTCTTTTTGTAATGTACTATAGTTAACTATTGTTATTTTTTTACCATATTCATTAGCAGATTGTTTGTTTTGATATTCTGGGTGATTATAAACCACTGCTGTTCTTTTTAGAATGTACTATAGTTAACTATTGTTATTTTTTTACCATATTCATTAGCAGATTATTGTCTGTTTGGGAGATTATAAACCACTGCTGTTCTTTTTGGAACGCATCATTAGAAGGTGAAGCTTAAAAAGTTTGAATATCATGTAAAAGTCCATTCATTTCAGCAATGCAACTTCAAATGTGAAACTAATGTCACATAAAGACTGTACCTACAAAGTGAGATACGTCAAGCTTTTATCATTTTGATACTCATGGTTTATCAATGTCAATCAATCAATGTGTATTTATATAGCCCTAAATCACAAGTGTCTCAAAGGGCTGCACAAACCATAACGACATCCATGGCTCAGCACCCACATAAGGGCAAGGAAAAACTCACAACCCAGTGGGACGTCGATGAGAATGACTATGAGAAACCTTGGAGAGGACCGCAAATGTGGGTAACTAGGGGAAACCGGTGCATAGGACGTTGAGTGGGTCTAACAAAGGGGTCGGCGACCCAAAATGTTAAAAGAGCCATATTGGACCAAAAATATATTTTTTAAAAATTGTCTGGAGTCGCAAAAAATGAAAAGCCATATATAAGTGTTATAATGAGGGCAACACATGACGTAAGTGTCTATATTAGCTATGTTAGCCTACTATCAAAATAACTGTGTCACAGGCTGACACAAATCTTCATTGACAGACATGTTGAAATATAATATTTGTTCTACCCATTTTTACAAAATTGGAAAACATTAGTAAAACAGAGGCTTCTTAGAGGATGAGATAATGTTTAGATATTACTGGCTTAGAATGGCCAAAGGTCCAAGTTAAAGAAAATGGCGGGCTGTCTTCTTTGAATGGATTTATGACAATATATGCAAGCTGGGTAATGTTTGCTGTGGTCTGGAACAACATGGCACACAAGCAACTATCAGAAATGCAACCAATACAGATAATATGTCACGAGAGATACAGATATTAATTAAATAGACAGAGGACATAGGAAATTAAATGAGCTCAAATATACATACAAGTGAGGCTTAATGATGCAATATGTATATAAGTATGAAAATTGTAATTTTCCTGAAGGAATAAATAAAGTACTATCTATCTAATCTAATCTAATGCTATCCTAAATACCATGTTAGCATTGATTCGCTTGAAGTCATGCATTCCACACAAGTCAATAACATCAACAAAGCTCACATTTGTTCATTCACACACAGCATAAATATTTTGGTGGACAAAATGAGACAAAGAAAGAGTGGCATAAAACAAGAACTCCGGTGAGTTCAAGGAATGCCAAAATTAGTAGGACAAAATGGCACTCGCCAAATACTCTCATCAGAAAAGCATGTTTACTATTAATAGTGGGATTGTCCTCGTATAGAAACCCTATTAAAACAAAAATATATTTTTCCCCATCTTTTTTTTATCTTTCATACATTTTTGAAAAGCTCCAGGGAGCCACTAAGGAGGCACTAAAGAGCCGCAGGTTGCAGACCCCTTGGTCTAACATAATATTGTGAAAGTCCAGTCCAAAGTGGCTTAAAGTTTTTGAAATCTTTAAATTTTCCGACATTTTCAATGTTTGTTTTTCCGAAGCTGTAAGTAATAATCATCAAAATTATATTAAAATAAGTCTTGAAATAACTGAGTTGCATGTTAGGAGCCTATGTCATAAATTACTTTCACCTTGTCAAGGTAATTGCACGATATTTTTGGAGTTTCACCTGTGCATTTTGGCAGCTCCGATGTGTGCAAAAAGATTTTAAATACACGACACTTTGAAGTGTTTTTTAATGGTGAAGTGCAGGGGTCGGGAACCTTTTCGGCTGAGAGAGCCATACAAGCCAAATATTTTCAAAAGTATTTCCGTGAAAGCCATATAATATATTTTTTAAAGACTGAATACAACCAAATGCGTGTATTTTTAAATAAGACCAACATTTTTAGAGTATAATAAGTCTCTTATTCTTTTTTAATAACATTGTTATTCTGAAGCTAAACAACAATAAATAAAAAACTTCTTACCATTAAAGCGACTTCTTGAACAGGTGCGGTAGAAACCGGATGGAAGGATTAAAATGCATGCGAATGTTTTATATTTTTAACGTTATTTTTGACACTGTGATTACCAGCGGAATTATTCATTACTTACCGTGTTAAGCAATGTCAGCTAAAATTTATCTGAGAGCCAGATGCAGTCATCAAAAGAGCCACAGGTTCCCTACCCCTGGTTTAGTGGATTTAAAAGTACCGTATTTTTCCGAGTATAAATCGCTCCAGAATATAAGTCGCATCTGTCGAAAATGAATAGGAAGGAAAAAAAAAACTATATAAGTCGCATTGTTTGGGGACATTTATTTGATAAAAATAAATAAGAATAGACATTTGAAAGACAATTTAAAATATATAAAAAATAGTGAACAACTGGCTGAATAAGTGTTTTTGATTGATTGTTGATTGAAACTTTCATTAGTAGATTGCACAGTTCAGTACATATTCCGTACAATTGACCACTAAATGGTAACACCCGAATACGTTTTTGAACTTGTTTAAGTCGGGGTCCACGTTAATCAATTCATGGTAAATGGAACTAAGTGGTAATTGGAAGTAATAAAATGGTAATGTATGTTATATGACGCATAAATAAGAGAAGGTGCCTGGTATGTTAATGTAACATATTATGGTAAGAGTCATTCAAATAACTATAACATTTAGAACATGCTATACGTTTACCAAATCTGTCGCTCCTAATTGCTAAATCCCATTAATCTTATACGTCTAGTCTCTTACGTGAATGAGCTAAATAATATTATTTGATATTTTACGGTAATGTGTCAATAATTTCACACATAAGTCGCTCCTGAGTATAAGTCGCACCCCCAGCCAAACTATGAAAAAAACTGAGATGTATAGTCTGAAAAATAGGGTACTTGGCTTTGTTGTTTATTTCAATGGTGGTATGGAGAATGTTATCTGTATTCCATCCATCCATTTTCTACTGTTTGTCTCCTTTGGTAGTGAGTGGTGAAATTAAGGGTATCCTGACAAGCCATGTGTGAGATGTACTGAGGTTCAGCTCCAGTGTGGTTCTTACCTGGGTGCCCATGTCCTTGGATGGGTAGTAGTCCATGTAGTCTTGTCCTGAGCACAAGTTGCTGGCATTAAGAATCCATAGGAGCACAGCTGGTATCCACATAGTGAGGAGGAGGTGGAGATGAGGATCTGCTGAGAGTTCCGAGCAGGAGAGGGCAGCTGAAGTGAAAGTAAGGGTAGAGGAAGAAGAAAAAGGAGGAGGAGGACGAGGTTGTCACAAGCTGAGACGGTCTCCTTCAGTCATGTCTAGCCGGGGACAAAGTTGCTCTTCCGGCGCAGGTTGCTTGAATCTGGGAAGCGAGTTGAATCCAGCATGGTGAAGAGAAGGTCTTCTGCGGGTCACGGCGCGGCTCCTCTGTCGGCGTGCGTCACCTCAGGTGGGACGTCAGCTGAGAGCGGCCGTCCCGTCGCCCTTCACACTTCTTTATCTTTATTTGTATTTTCTCCTCAGACGGCAGCAGCTGTGCTCTTCCCTCCCGTTTGTCTCCAGCTCACACCCGCCGTCTCTTCCTCAACAAATCTTCAAGGAAAAAAAGAAAAAAAAAAAAAAAAAACCTTAAAAAAAGGAAGACACAAGTCAGAATCGGAGCATCAGAGAGAGTTCCCCAAGAAGAAGTAATTCCAAATAACAAAAAAAATGTAGATGGCGGGTTGTCGTTTTGTTGTTGCAGGGTTTGAAAGTGTCATGTGGTGGAGGAGTGAGGAGAAGCTGCATGCAGACGTCTAGGAGGAGTGAAGGAGAAAGAATACCAGACTGGAAGGCTCAGAGCTGGTGGGTGGAGCCCGGTATCTGCGGGATGATTTATGCATGATAACTGGTTATACTGCCACTCGCTCGTTTCCTCTTTATTTTATTTTTTTTTATTTTTCCTAAAGAAATTGCATGTCTCCTTCAAGGATTTCCACTATTTTTACCCCACATTCCTCACATCTTAAAGCCGTTGAAATAGTACGCGCTCACCTCCGCCTCTAAGTGCCTTTTTATTGGACGTTAATACTTTTTTTTTTTTTGGCGGTTTCTGCTTTACATCATTCTGCCGCGCTTCTTCCTCACAGGAGAAATGAAGCGACCCCCCCGCCCCCCCCCCCAGACGGTGCTTTTAGTGCAAGGTCATGCTTTGCATACTTCCATGAGTGCCCCAAGGCTGGGGGCATGTGTGTCACAGGAGGAGGAGGAGGAAAGGTGGACGGCAGAAACCTGACTTTGAGTTATTGTCTTCCAACCCCCCTCCCCTCCACACACATGCACACACACATACTGGTTATTATTTGGAATGGGGACCATGTTTCTGATTATCACTTGTGGGGGCCACCCTTTCTGCAAGTTGTGGAGGCATTAAAAAAAATAGTTAAAAGCCTACTGAAATGAGATTTTCTTATTTAAACGGGGATAGCAGGTCCATTCTACGTGTCATACTTGATCATTTCGCGATATTGCCATATTTTTGCTGAAAGGATTTAGTAGAGAACATCGACGATAACGTTCGCAACTTTTGGTCGCTAATAAAAAAGCCTTGCCTGTACCGGAAGTAGCAGACGATGTGCGTGTGACGTCACGGGTTGTAGAGCTCCTCACATTGTTTATAATCATAGCCAGCAGACGCTAGAGCTATTCGGACCGAGAAAGCGACAATTTCCCCATTAATTTGAGCGAGGATCAAAGATTTGTGGATGAGGAAATTTAGAGTGAAGGACTAGATTAGATTAGATTAGATAGTACTTTATTTATTCCGTCAGGAGAGTTCCTTCAGGAAAATTAAAATTTTCAGCACAATCCCATTCAAGATCAGACAAACATTACAGGGAGACAGAACAGGATCGCTGACGGGTCTGCCAGCGTCCAGCGCCCTTACAAAAAAGATGAGATACAGGTAAACAAGGACTAGAAGAAAAGAGAAAAAAAAAGGCGATTGCAGTGGGAGCGATTCAGTTGTTATTAGAAACATTTACTAGGATAATTCTGGAAAATTCCTCATCTGCCTATTGTGTTGCTAGTGTTTTAGTGAGATTAAATAGTACCTGAAAGTCGGAGGGGTGTGGCCGCGGGTGTGTTGACCGCCAGAGTCTTTGAGGGAAGTCACGCAGCTGCAGCAGGACGGAAGCTCCGCTGATATCTCCGGTAAGAGCCGACTTATTACCACAATTTTCTCACATAAAACTGCCGGTTGACTTGTAGTCGGGATCCATGTTCGCTTGACCGCTCTGATCCATAGTAAAGCTTCACCTTCGGGAATTTTAAACAAGGAAACAAGCTTCCCACCTCCATCTTTCTACTTTGACTTCTCCATTATTAATTGAACAAATTGCAAAAGATTCAGCAACACAGATTTCCAGAATACTGTGTAATTATGCGTTTAAAGCAGACTACTTATAGCTTGGATCAGGCTGGAAAATAATGTCCGCTACAACCCGAGACGTCAAACGCACACGTCATCATACCGCGACGTTTTCAACACGACACTTTGCGGGAAATTTAAAATTGCAATTTAGTAAACTAAAAAGGCCGTATTGGCATGTGTTGCAATGTTAATATTTCATCATTGATATATAAACTATCAGACTGCGTGGTCGGTAGTAGTGGGTTTCAGTAGGCCTTTAAAGTAGCCACATACACCTCTTTAATCTCTGGATTAATTAAGTAATGTGCTGATCATTCTTACATGGGATCCTGGGGAAAAAAGGTTAATACGGTTCATGGGGACCACATTTAAATAATTTTGCATAATTCACACAGGTACGTAAAAAAGCAGCGAGTGCAGTACCACTTTCAGCCCGATGAGGGGCTGCTGTGCAAATGTCTCACACTCAAACTAACCAGTAAACATGTTTTATGGGCCAAAGCCTAAAAATCACTTAGATGCAATCCGAAGACGCCTATCATTTAAAAAGGTTTCCCTTTAGAGGACCTGTTTTTTTTGTCCCCATACCGTCGGAGGTCCCCTAAAGGTGACTGTGTAAACCAGGCCTGGGTAATTATTTTGACTCGGGGGGGCCACATTTAGGGAAAATAATGTGTCTGGGGGCCGGTATATCTATTTTTGGAACACTAATACAAAACCTCACAATAATGTCTGATTGAATACTAAAAACGTTATGACAGACCGCCTTAAAAACCAGTATGGAATTTTTCCATTTTTCTATGAACGATAAAACAGTGAACATTGACAACATATGAATGTCACACCCCCTTTCCATCGACATATTTTATGGGCCAAAGCTTAAAAATCACTTAGGCGTCTTCAGATTGGATCCGACTATCATTTAAAAAGGTTTCCCTTTATGGGACCTGTTTTTTTTTTTTGTCCCCATACCGTCGGAGGTCCCCTAAAGGTGACTGTGTAAACCAGGCCTGGGCAGTTATTTTGACTCCGGGGCCACATTTTGAGGGGAAAAAATGTGTCTGGGGGCTGGTATATCTATTTTTATGAACACTAATACAAAACCTCACAATGTCTGATTGAATGCTAAAAACGTTATGACAGACCGCCTTAAAAAACGGAATGGATTTTTTAAATTTTTCTATGAATGATAAAACACTGCATATTAACGTATGAATGTCACACCCCCTTTCGATCGACATATTTTACAATCAACTGAAACGCAACAGAAATGCAACAAACAGTGAAATATAAACGCGAAGAATACACAATAAACCCACCTACAATATGATGTATCAGATATTTGATGAATTTCCCCCAGGGATTAATAAAGTACTTTTTATTCTATTCTATATATCACTAAGCTTTAGAACTTTGTTGTGAAAAGCTCCTTCTGCGTCTGTGGAAACGCTTCCCACCCACACTGCTTGGTGCCTCGTCTGAGCTGCTGTGACGTAGATTAACATAGTAACTAATTAGATCAATCAATCAATGTTTATTTATATGGCCCTGAATCACTAGTGTCTCAAAGGGCTGCACAAACCACTACGACATCCTCGGTAGAGCCCACATAAGGGCAAGGAAAACTCACCCCCAGGGGACCGAAAGCAATGGATGTCGAGCGGGTCTAACATGATACTGTAAAAGTTCAATCCATAGTGGATCCAACATAACCGTGACAGTCCAGTCCAAAGTGGATCCAACACAGTAGCGAGAGTCCCGTCCACAGTGGAGCCAGCAGGAAACCATCCCAAGCGGAGGCGGATCAGCAGCGCATAGATGTCCCCAACCGATACACAGGCGAGCGGTCCATCCTGGGTCCTGACTCTGGACAACCAGTATTTCATCCATGGTCACCGGACCGGACCCCCTCCACAAGGGAGAGGGGGACAGAGGAGAAAAAGAAAAAAAAGGGCAGATCAACTGGTCTAAAAAAGGTGTTTACTTAAAGGCTAGAGTATACAAATGAGTTCTACTGAGGTAGGATCTCGAACTGTTACCGGGAGGGCATTCCAGAGTACTGGAGCACGAACGGGAAACGCTCTATAGCCCGCAGACTTTTTTTGGGCTCTGGCAATCACTAATAAGCCGTAGTCTTTTGAACGCAGATTTCTTGCCGGGACATATGGTACAATACAATGGGCAAAATAGGCTGGAGCTAGACCGTGTAGTATTTTATACGCAAGTAGTAAAACCTTAAAGTCACATCTTAAGTGCACAGGAAGCCAGTGCAGGTGAGCCAGTACAGGCGTAATATGATCAAACTTTCTTGTTCTTGTCAAAAGTCTAGCAGTCGCATTTTGTTCCAACTGTAATCTTTTAATGCTAGACATGGGGAGACCCGAAAATAATATGTTACAGTAATCGAGACAAGACCTAACAAACGCATGGATAATGATCTCAGGGTCTTTAGTGGACAAAATGGAGCAAATTTTAGCGATATTACGGAGATGAAAGAAGGCCGTTTTAGTAACGCTTTTAATGTGTGACTCAAAGGAGAGAGTTGGGTCGAAGGTAATACCCAGATTTTTTACCGAGTCGCCTTGTTTAATTGTTTTATTGTCAAATGTTAAAGTTGTATTATTAAATAGAGGTCGGTGTCTAGCAGGACCGATAATCAGCATTTACCTTAAGCGCAGATTACTGCACATCATAATGGCAGCTACACTTTTTATTTTAAAGATCTAAAAAAAAATATTTAGGAATGTCCGGCGGGCCAGATTGAAAAGCTCAGCGGGCCGCATGTGGCCCCCGGGCCTTAATTTGCCCAGGTCTGGTGTAAACAGAGCGATGTCCCCATTAAGTAAGCATTGCCAGAACACACACACACACACACATACACAACCTTCCAAGGTGAAGCAGGACGGCGGCATATATTATGGGGACGGACCAGACATGAAAAAGACAAGAGAGACATCCAAGCTGTGAGAAAGGGGAGTGTCTGGGAACTGCTTGGCTGGGGGGAGAAAAAAAAAAAAACATCCGCTTTTTTTTTTTTCCCCCCCCTTCGGCAGCCTTTTCAAGGATTAGAGATGCACATGCATGCACACGGTGGCAAGTGTCTGCATGCAGGTATGCTTCGTGTGTTGAAATCTGTGCAAGACAAATTCCACATTCCAGTCATTGCTGTCTCCGTCTTATCAACTGAGCTTTAGACATATAACAAGATATTATAGATCTGTTTTTACAACATGCCCGCCTTGGACAGAAAGTGGTTCAACTTTTGTCTTATTTTCTTACATACCTGCCTCCTATTGCTCCCCTGTGTGCGTTAATGTTGAACTCTAACTACGAACAGCCGCTTCCTCCGTTTTCTCCATTTTCAATGGTGGCTTTAGATCGATGACCCTTCCTCACCTCTTCCTCCCACCTGACATGACGTGGAGTTCAAGTCCTGCACAAGTCAAGCACAAGTAATCAAAAGCATGCAGCCCCACTCGTGAGCATTTTCTGGCCTTGGAGCACACACACTGCACACTTTAATATGTTTTCTATTAAGATTTGGACTATGCGCAAAAGATAAAGTGCACTATATGCTCTTATTTTGTTGTGCTTATGTTTTGTCTTGTTTTATTCTGATTAAATTCATGGTCAAAAAATTCAAAGCTAGATAGTTCATTGCACTTGGAAAATGTAAAAAAAAAAAAAAAAAAATGTAAATCATAACAGTAATACTGGCCCTGAATTACGTGGTTATCTGTTTGATACCAACATTTGTTTGTAGAAACCATTATCTTCCTCAATTACACAGCACACTAGTCTGTGGAGCAACAAAACTGCCATTAATTTTGACATATGGATGCCACCCGAACGCCTCCCTAGGGAGGTGTTTAGGGCACGTCCAACCGGTAGGAGGCTACAGGGAAGACCCAGGACACGTTGGGAAGATTATGTCTCCCGGCTGGCCTGGGAAGAGCTGGACGAAGTGGCTGGGGAGTGGATGGTTTGGGCTTCCCTGTTTAGGCTGCTGCCCCCGCGACCCAACCTCGGATAAGCGGAAGAAGATGGATGGATATTTGTCAAAATATTAGTGATTCCTACAGCCCCCAAAAAGTCTGGGTTCGGGCTCCAGTACTGCGGAATGCCCTCCCGGTAACAGTTCGAGATGCCACCTCAGTGGAAGCATTTAAGTCTCACCTTAAAACTCATTTGTATACTCTAGCCTTTAAATAGACCCCCTTTTTAGACCAGTGGATCTGCCGTTTCTTTTATTTTTCTCCTCTGTGGCACTCTTCCTTGTGGAGGGGGTCCGGTCCGGTGGCCACGGATGAAGTACTGGCTGTCCAGAGTCGGGACCCAGGATGGACCGCTCGTCCAGAGTCGGGACCCAGGATGGACCACTCACCTGTGTATCCGCTGGGGACATCTCTGCGCTGCTGATCCGCCTCCACTATGGACGGGACTCTCGCTACTGTGTTGGATCCACTTTGGACTGGACTCTCACAGTTGTGTTGGATCCACTATGGATTGAACTTTCAATGTATCATGTTAGACCAACTCGAGATCCATTCCTTTCGGTCCCCTAGGGGTGAGGGGGTTGCCCATATATGCGGTCCTCTCCAAGGTTTCTCATAGTCATCATTGTCACTGTCACCGACGTCCCACTGGGGTGAGTTTTCCTTGCCCTTATGTGGGCTCTACCGAGGATGTCGTTGTGGTTTATGTTGTGGTTTGTGCAGCCCTTTGAGACACTAGTGATTTAGGGCTACATAAATAAACATTGATTGATTGATTGCCCTGCCCCAAGTGGAAGTGAAGTGAATTATATTTATATAGCGCTTTTTCCTCAAGTGACTCAAAGCGCTTTACATAGTGAAACCCAATATCTAAGTTACATTTAAACCAGTGTGGGTGGCACTAGGAGCAAGTGGGTAAAGTGTCTTGCCCAAGGACACAACGGCATTGACTTGGATGGCGGAAGCGGAGATCGAACCTGCAATCCTCAAGTTGTTGGCACAGCCACTTGAACTCTGTATAGCTCGGTTGGTAAAGTACCTCGGAGTCTTGTTCACGATTGGGGGAAGAGTGGATCGTGAGATTGACAGGCGGATTGGTGCGGCGTCTTCAGTATTGCGGACGTTGTATCGATCCGTTGTGGTGAAGAAGGAGCTGAGCCGGAAGGCAAAGCTCTCAATTTACCGGTCGATCTATATTCCCATCCTCACCTATGGTCATGAGCTTTGGGTCATGAGCGAAAGAACAAGATCACGGGTACAAGCGGCCAAAATGAGTTTCCTCCGCCGTGTGGCGGGGCTCTCCCCTAGAGATAGGGTGAGAAGCTCTGCCATCCGGGAGGAACTCAAAGTAAAGCCGCTGCTCCTCCACATCAAGAGGGGCCAGATGAGGTGGTTCGGGCATCTGGTCAGGATGCCTCCCGAAAGCCTCCCTAGGGAGGTGTTTAGGGCACGTCCAACCGGTAGGAGGTCACGGGGAAGACCCAGGACACGTTGGGAAGACTATGTCTCCCAGCTGGCCTGGGAACGCCTGGGGATCCCCGGGAAGAGCTAGACGAAGTGGCTGGGGAGAGGGAAGTCTGGGTTTCCCTGTTTAGGCTGTTGCCCCCGGGACCCGACCTCGGATAAGCGGAAGAAGATGGATGATTGATTGATTTTTTTTTTTTTTACACATATATTCAATACATTACAATGAGTTATGTCCTTTTTTATGCAGTGGACAACGGTGTTTAGTGTAGAGTTGATTATATGTAACTGTGTAAGTCATGACTTCATACCATTCATATTTTACTCAACAGGCCGCCACATTGCAACATAATTGTCCTCTGGCGCCATCGGGTGACTGCGGGCTTGTAATACACCCAAGTTTTAACACCATTGTGTTTATGCGTCGTTAGTAAGTGACATTTGAAATGTAATGACGTTTAAACATATTTTTCTTTCAGTCTTAAAATAAAAAAAGTACGTCACGAACAGGATTCGAACCTGTGCGGGGAAACCCCATTGGATTTCGAGTCCAACGCCTTAACCTCTCGGCCACCGTGACTATAGAAATTGTCGGTCATTGACTAGTTTTTTGTGGGCAGAAACACGGGGATGATTACGTGACGTAGTTAATAAGACAGCGAAGTATCACTTCTTAATTTATGGACACTCGGGTGCTTCCTATATTAGTTTAATCAGATTCTGATATACATTCCCGCGCCATTTTGGAAAGCCATTAACTGCGCGTTCTTGTAGAAAAAAATATGTGTTCGGAATTTACAATAGTGGCGACCCAAAAATATATATTGCAGTCCAAGATAACTTATTGGTCATTGAGTGGTTGTGTTGCTCTGGTTGTTAATTTATTTCAACAAAAAAATGGATTTCAACTCACCATTTAACAGATGTAATAATCGGTGCAAATAATCAACTCGCTTTCCTCCCAGGTACCCGGAATGCAGCACGACTGTGTTCGCTTCATGATTGGCTACGCAACTATAAGCCCCGCCCTCTTGACGGGAAGTTGTCCTCCAAGTGCAGTCCACCGTCGGCAAAGTTGAACACTTCTCAAGCGAAAATGATCAACTGGAAGGTAATTCAATAGTTAGTCAACGTACATGTTCATCATCAACCTCACTGTTGCGGGTTTATTTTTTACAAACCGGTAAACCGAAGCCTTGTGAAGGCGTTATGCTAATGCTTTTTTGCTAAGTTTATGTATCAAGCCGTGATGCCGTCGTAGTATTAAGGTATTCGTTTATGGCGTTGCGTATTATTCGTTAAAGTGTGTATAATGTGTAAATACATATATATATATATATATATATATATATATATATATATATATATATATATATATATATATATATCGAGTATTTAATACAGCAAAAAAAGGAGTTGATAATGCATGTAGGATCGTGTCACGCAGGATCGACCCAAGACTTGATAGTATCGATGCCAAATTTAGGAAATAATTGTTCACCAATAGTACCAATAATGTGCCTTATTATTCCGTTCAGAAATACGCTACATTAAATAAAAGCAACATTCCTGAATTATTCAATGATCTTGAAACATTTCAAGTTAAAAGCTTGATATCAGTTAATCCTGGTGTTGTCAGTATTGTCCACCCCTAGACTGTGCAGCTGCCTTGCTTTCTCACACAAGTCCACGCCCCCTTTTGACACTAGGACACATTTAGCTTCTCCCCCCCCCCCCTGATTTTCCAGGATCCTCCCAGGTGGAACTCCATCCACAAAGATTCCACCACACGCCACACTCTTCTCTCGTCGTTTGGGAAATATCACTTATAGACCTACTGAAACCCACTACTACCGACCACCCAGTCTGATAATATTTTATCATTGATATATAAACTAATATTGCAACACATGCCAATACAGCCGGTTTAGTTTACTAAATTACAATTTTAAATTTCCCGCCGAGTTTGTTGAAAACGTCGCGGAACAATGACGTGAACGTGTGACGTCACGGACTTTAAGGAAATATTAGCGCTGCACGACTCGCGGCTAAAAGTAGTCTGCTTTAACCGCATAATTACACAGTATTCTGGATATCTGTGTTGCTGAATCTTTTGCAATTTGTTCAATAAATATTGGAGAAGTTAAAGTAGAAAGATGGAGTTGGGAAGCTTTAGCCACACAAACACACGGTGATTCCTTGTTTAAATTTCCCAGAGGTGAAGCTTTACTATGGATCAGAGCGGTCAAGCAAACATGGATCCCGACCAAATGTCAACCAGCAGTTTTTGGTGAGAAAATTGTGGTTAAAAGTCGCCTCTTTCCGGAGACACCCATGGACACACCCCTCCGACTATAAGGTACTATTAAACTCACTAAAACACTAGCAACACAATAGAAAGATAAGGGATTTCCCAGAATTATCCTAGTTAATGCGTCTAAAAACATCTGAACCTGTCCCAATCCAATCGCCTTTTTTTTAAATTTTTTAAACTTGATATATATTTTTTTTCTCGAGTCCTTCGCTATCAATATCCTCAAACACAAATCTTTCATCCTCGCCCAAATTTAATGGGGAAATTGTCGTTTTCTCGGTTCGAATAGCTTTTACTGCTTGTGGCTCCCATTAAAAACAATGTGAATATGTGTGGAGCCTTGCAACTCGTGACGTCACGCGCACACACTTCCGGTACAGGCAGGGCTTTTCTATTAGCAACCAAAAGTTGCCAACTTTATAGTGGATGTTCTCTACTAAATCCTTTCAGCAAAAATATGGCAATATCGCGAAATGATCAAGTATGACACATAGAATGGACCTGCTATCCCTGTTTAAATAAGAAAATCTCATTTCAGTAGGCCTTTAACATTGCAACAATACGTCCGGTTTAGTTTACTAAATTGCAATTTTAAATTTCCCGCGAGGTATCTTGTTGAAAACGTCGTGGAATGATGACGCGTGCTTGTGACGTTCTTGGTTGGAGCGGACATTTCGGCCCAGCACCACTTACGGCATAATTACACAGTATTTTGGACATCTGTGTTGCTGAATCTTTTGCAATTTGTTCAATTAATAATGGAGACATCAAGGAAGAATGCTGTTGGTGGAAAGCGGTGGATTGCAGCTGCCTTTAGCAACCGAAACACAGCCGGTGTTTCTTTGTTTGTTGTGAAGCGGTCAAGCGAACATGTTTCTCTACCACATGTCAACCAATTGTGATATTAGGTCGGCTCTTACCGGGGACTTTAGCGGATCATGCGACCTCCTCCTGCAGCTGTCAAAAAAGAAGCTCTGATCTTGGCTCCTCCATTAGCTTCTCTCAGACACTGGTGTTCACCACAGCCCTCCAACTTTCAGGGAAGACTTTATAATCTCACTAAAACACTATTAACACAATAAGCAGATAAGGGATTTTCCAGAATTATCCTAGTAAATGTGTCTAATAACATCTGAATCGCTCCCACTGCCGTCACCTTTTTTTTTTTTTAGTGCTTCACTAACTTTCCTCATCCATTAATCTTTCATCCTCGCTCAAATTAATGGGGAAATCTTCGCTTTCTCGGTCCGAATTGCTCCTACTGTTAGTGGCTCACATTATAAGCAATGTTCAGATGTGAGGGGCCCTACAACCCGTGACGTCACGCGCACATTGTCTGCTACTTCCGGTACAGGCAAGGCTTTTTTTATTAGCGACCAAAAGTTGCAAACTTTATCGTCAATGTTCTCAACTAAATTATTTTAGCAAAAATATGGCAATATTGCGAAATGATCAAGTATGACACATAGAATGGACCTGCTATCCCCGTTTGAATAAGAAAATCTCATATCAGTAGGCCTTTCATTGCTGTATGTTTGTTGCCAGGTTTTGGACAACATACCCATACTGTTGTACATCTTGGCGCTGAAAACCCTCATCCTGTGCTTGGGCTTCGCCGGGGTGAAGATCTACCAAAGTAAAAAGGCCGATGCGGCCTTAAAGCTGCAGCAGGCGGAGAGGAAGAAGCTTGCCCAGCGGACACAAGAGCTCGTCGAGAACTTGAAGGAAGACTGAGACAAGCGAGGGAAACATTTGGTACTAAAGCAGACATGGTTTTTCATGCATTAACTTGATGTTTCTGGCAGGTCCGAGTCTCACCCTCACTCTCCTTTCACATTCCAGGGGAAAGAATGAAACACAAGCACTACTTTTCTCTGTTGTGAGACTGCACCATAAAATCCTCTTCACCATGTCAGTTTGATACATTTGACATATTGCGTCCTGCTTGAAGTCACATTATGTATTTATTGAATTTTGAAAACATTTTTGTAGTTTAATTAAATGTTGGTATTGCACTGCTAGATTTTTTTGTATTTATTATTAATGTGGGTGGATAATTAAACCTCAGTATTACATTGCACACCTGCCAGCCTTGGATATATTTTGTTTTTATTCCGGAGCAGCTTTAAAAACTTGGTATACCGTATTTCCTTGACTTGCCGCCGGGGCGCTAATTAATTTAAAACCTCATCTTACTCCGGCACTTACCAAAGGCATGCGGTAAAAGTAAGCATGCGCTAATTATTTTAAAACCTTTTCTCACCCCGGCACTTACCAAAGAAATGCAGTAAAAAATTGAGTGTGATGTAAGCTTGGACCTTAAATCTTACTGAATCGCTTTTAATCTTCTTCCCTTCATGCAATTTCAAATTATCGGTATTGAAATCAGCCTCTTCCATTATGAAAATGATGACAGGGGAAGTGTCACTCGTGACGTCACGAGTTTGACCAGGTGGTAATACTAAGCATGCGCTAATTATTTCGGAAAGCGAGTTTGACCCGGCAGTAATTCAAGGCAGGCGCATACTATATGCCCTGCGGCAATTCAAGGAAATATGGTATTCTAAAAACAAAGGCTATCAAAAAAAAATACATTCTTAGTATTTTGTTCAGCTTTTCTCATCACATGTCATTTCCCTTTTTTATTTCCTATGCCCAATTTGGACACTTGATCGCAGTCAAGTTAATTTTAAGCACCCACAATTCATGTTGACTGACTTTTTAGTTTCTTTTTCCGCACGTCGATGGTAATTGAAGACTTGTCATTGCACCTGAAACTTAATATATAAATTGCACAAGTCATTTTTACTGCAAATTATTGTAAATGGGGGAAGGTGGCATGCGCAGAGATGGGCTGTACAACTTCTGAACAAGATGTACACACGAAATAATGCCATACAACCCAACTGATCAGCCTAATGTATACTGGTGTTTTCAAAGAATGAGTTGGGGACTTCCTGGGGTGTAGCGGGAAGGTGTCAGTGTGGTTGGAGCGGCAAGGGGAGATTTGGATTTAGTGTCTACCCTAGTATTCATTTTATTACAAAACCCTGCAGCGAGGTGACAAAAGCACTCACTAATAAACAGGCTCGCTGTCCTGCACGGTAGAGTCACTAAGTACACAGGAACACATGTACAGAGCTAATGAAGGTGGAGAGGTTGGAGAAATTAGTGACAGGAATGAAAACAAGAGTTGTCAGTGCTAAGGATATAAGCACAATAAAAAGAGCTGGATGTATGACAAAGCATACAGGCTTTGGATTCACCGTAATTACAGCAGGAAATGAAGCCAAAAAACTTAGCTGGTTCTTTACATTTCATGTTTGCTGCCTAACACCCCACTTTTATCACTGATTACAGTTTGGGTTAATAAAATTAAAGGGGAACTGCGCTTTTTTTTTTTCGGAATCGTGCCCATCATTCACAATCTATGTAAGACATGAACATGTCTCTTTTATGCATTGTAAGTCGTAAAATACAGCAAGTACAAGGTGGCAAATACAATGCAGCTAATGGGAGTACTCGGTTTACTCTACTGCACCCATAAAAGTGCTCTAACAACGGCAATCAATATTTATTTCATGTCGTGACCTGAAAATTAACAAAGTAAGCGCTTATAACAATATCGCAGTAACACAGACAAAGTATTTAGCCGCGCCGTGATCACAGAGAGCCAACTAACTTATTATGCTACTACAGTATTATGACATATTGAGCCGTGACCTGCTGCCTCGCCTCTGAGTTGGTGAAAGTTATTTTGGGATTATAGATCATGCCTCTCACCTATATAGAAGAATGCGGCCATAAACCGAGAAGTTGGTCGACTTTGACACAAAGATGGCGAGAAAGACATTTTCCTTTGTGAGGATTATAATGCTTCTAAACACGAAGATATGAACAGTGAGAGCATATCAATCAATCAATCAATGTTTACTTATATAGCCCTAAATCACTAGTGTCTCAAAGGGCTGCACAAACCACAACACAAACCTCGGTAGGCCCACATAAGGGCAAGGAAAACTCACACCCAGTGAGATGTCGGTGACAATGATGACGCAGTGGGACATCGGTGACAATGATGACTATGAGAACTGGATCCAACACAGTCGCGAGAGTCCAGTCCACAAAACAAACACAGCCGGTGTTTCATTGTTTACATTCCCGAAAGATGACAGTCAAGCTTTACTATGGAACAGAGCGGTCAAGCGAACACGGTTGGATTGGACCACACACACAAAGTACAGTTTATTATGCAGCGATCATTTTGAAAGATCGTGTTTTGAAGAAGGGTCCCTTGCGAAGGGCCGAAATGAGCATCGCCACCACCCGTCGACTGGTGCTGAAGAAAGGTGCGGGGCCGACCTTCAGGTTGTACAGGTACGACCATATAACCTCACTAAAATACTAGCAACACAATAAGCAGATAAGGGACTTTCCAGAACCATCCTAGTAAACTTGTCCAATAACATCTGAATCGCTCCCACTGTATAGTCTTTTTTTGTTTTCCTTTCTAGTCCTTCACTCTCACCCTCCTCATCCACAAATCCTCCATCCCCGCCCAAACAATGGGGAAATCGTCGCCCTCTCGGTCCGAATCGCCTTCGTCGCTGGTGGCCATGACCGTAAACAATGTTCAGATGTGAGGAGCTCCACAACCCGCGACGCCACGCACACACCGTCCGCCACCTCCGGTACAGGCAAGGCCCCTCCACTAGCACCAAAAGCTGCAAACCCTATCGTCTATGTTCTCCACCAAATCCCCCCAGCAAAAACACGGCAACATCGCGAAATGATCAAGCACGACACCTAAAATGGACCTGCCACCCGCGTTCGAACAAGAAAATCTCATCTCAGCAGGCCTTTAAAATGTAAGTATAGTTTTATTTATTAATTTTAAAAAAGCTAAAAGCAGATATGTCACGTGGTATACATTCGTGTGAAAATGAACACCAATGAGTTAACTGATTAACATTATCACATACTTTATTCAATAAGTATAAATAACGACAAATAAAGACAGAATACTATTAATCACAACATGTAAGAGTAAAAAAAATAACATTATGATTTGTACATTTTCAGAATGTGCTTGTTCCTTTTCTAAACAAAGGAAACAATCTGGAGTTGTCTTTATTTTTAAATTAACGTGCCGTGATTTTACCAGTCCGGCCGATTTGGGAGTAGATTTTTCTCCATGTGGCCCCCCCATCTAAAATGAGTTTGACACCCCTGATTAAAGGTGTCATGTCTGATTTGAACCTAAACTTAGACCAGGGGTGTATAAAAGTATAAAACTGAGCCAAAATTGTTGAATGAAAGAAACAGCGGTTCTAAATGTGTCCACTAGATGTCGCAATAGCAATTATTATTTTCCTCAGCTCCCAAACGTTTGAGTGTTTTTAAAAAAAAAAAAAAAGGTGATGTAACAGTGGTGAACATGCATTTTCCCAACTACTTTGGCATGTGTTGCAGCCATTAAAATTCTAACTATTATTTGCAAAAAAAAAAAGTTTATGGGTTTGAAAAATCTAATATCTTGTCTTTGTAGTGCATTCAACTGAATATGAGTTGAAAAGGATTTGCAAACCATTGTATTCCGTTTATATTTACATATAAAACAAGGTCCCAACGCATATGGAAACGGAGTTTGTAAATACGCAGAGGACATAAGTAAAGTAAATTAAATGAGCTCAAATATACCTACAAACAAGGCATACGGCTAGCCTAAATAGCATGTTAGCATCGATTAGCTTGCAGTCATTGATTGACCAAACATGCCTGATTAACACTCCAACAAGTCAAAGCTCACCTTTGTGCATTCACGCACAGCATAAAACGTTTGGTGGACAAAATGAGACAAAGAAGGACTGGCATAAAACACGTCAGCTAACACAGACAGACAACATTCAACATACTTTAGCCTAACTTAAAAGTTTAGCGTGGGCTCTAATGAGCTTTGAAATATAAAAGAAAGTCATACATTTAGAAATATGAATATTACATACATTGTAAACAGTTTCTATTTCTTGATTAGCACTTAATAGTACTGCTAAATGATGCTTAGTGGTTTGCTACAGCTGGATCTGTTTAGCGCACAGCTTCAAAAACTTGTAGCTCATCCTCCTTATGTTTGGGCTCAAAAATATACCAATCTGGATCATCATTTGTCCCAACGTAGTCTTAGTTTTCCTATACAAATTTTCATGATTAAGTGTTGTAGAAGGTGAAATTAAATATGCCATCGTATGCTTAAAATGAACACAATCTGTAAATATTACATATAATGAATGTGCATGTTACACATTACATATATAAAATGTTGGGGTTCTTAGGATTTTTTTTAGATTGCTTTTTAGGGAGAATGGACTTAACTATTAGCGCCATTGTTAGCAGAATTTAGCTAACATTTAGAAACTACTTAGAATGCATAAAAAAGAACAAAACATGCTCTTGTATTACACAAGGATTGTGAACGATAGGACATTTTTGAAAGAGTGCAGTTCCCTTGGTTTAAGTTGGTACAGGTGTTATCGTAGCTCATTGTATTTGTCTACTTAGGGATATTATATAAAAAAAATTAACTTAGTGCGTTGTACTTATTAAAAAACAGTTGTCAATAGCAATTTAATTCGGTATGATCGCTAAAATGTTGGGTCATGACAGAAAATAGTAGAGAAGCATTGGCCTGTATGGTCACGGTTGTATTTGTTTTTTGAGGTGCAAGTCATCCACATTTGGATGGGAAGGAGGGAGCTGTGCTGCCTTTACACAGAAACATACAGGAAAGAGTTTTTCCTTGCCCATATGTGGGCGCTGAACCTCGGATGTTGTGGCTTGTGCAGCCCTTTGAGACACTTATGATTTAGGGCTATATAAATAAACGATTGATTGAGGGTTATATGCATACCCGGAGAGCAGTAAAGTACACAACCCTATTAAAGGGTCAAAATGGATGCAGTTGGCAGGTCTGCATGACTAAATCCTTTTGGACATAATTATACCACCTGCAATCCAACACTGCTATTAATATCTGCTTATACTGTATGTTTTCAGTTCCTGGTGAAGATATTGTCACGTTTTTTCTTCACTTTATGGAGAGAAAGGCAGATAAACCTGCTTTCAAGTGTTTTATTCGTCTGTACAGTGAAATAGTCTTCAGTCACCAATCATACATATGCTAACGTGGCTGTTTAGCATAAAGAGTGTACCATTTACTTTTAAGTGTCCTGTTTGGTTGGACTGAGTTGACAAAATCACCTTCAGGGTCAGTGGTCAGCTTGCAGACAGGACAGCAGACATGAGAGTCGAGATCTTCTACCAGTGAGTTGTTGTGTTTGGAGAGGACGAGAGCGGCCTTTGGCAGAGAGGGGACACGTCTGGGCTGGCGTCGGTGTTGGAATCAGCCTGGAGTCTTGAGGAGAAGTGGCCGCAAAAGGTGGTGGCAGGTGTCCAGTCTGGGATGAAGTGTCAGGAGTGTACATAGGATGGCACCTGTTGGAAAGGGGAGTGAAAAGAGGTGGAATAGCTGAACAAATGAATGTCGAGGTAACATCGACAGGCATGTGATTTGACCACAATGAAAGAGACTGAAAACATTTCTGGGGGTCTGGGGGACGAAGGCCCCCAGACATGTCCAGGGCGGTGCCCTGGTGGGGGGACAAGAGGGGCAACGCCCCCCAAAGCTCCTGGTTTTTCACCATTTTAACATGCTAAAATTAAAAAAAAAAAAACCATTTGAAGAAAATATTTTAGTGTTTAAAGACATGAAAACATCAATAGAACATACATACCGCAATTATCCTAATGAATCACTGTATATGGTTCAGTCCCAACAGTATTTAGTCACTAATATTTACATCTTGTGTTCATTTCACATCCACAGGTGTCACATTGATCAGTGTTATTATCTACAGTATTACCACATTACTTCAGTTCACTTCACATATTTACTTGCTCGGAGAGCCCTAACAAGAGCTTTCCTCGCAAATTTCCGAGCAGACTGCATTTTCCTTTTGGTCTCTGCTTTTGTAGCTTCTTTTTTGGATTTCACTGCCAACTTCTGCCTCTAGTATTATATGCAAATTTATTTCAAATAAATTGTTAACTGGAATCAATAATGCGACTCTTTGAATTTCTGTAATTTCATAATATATTTTCACGTGGCTTTTTATTTTTAGAAAAACCCATTTATAAGTCGCAAAGCAATAATTGGTTAATATTTAAAACAAACATGCGTATTTCGCAAGCAAATATTTTTTAGCTTACCTCATTATTAACTACCCTGTCTACAACTGAAGTGGGTTGTTTGGGTGGATCTTTCCTCTCAATGTCTACGGCAGTTGTCGATGTAAACAAAGTATGAAGTCCGTAAGGTTTGCTCACTTTCGGTTGACATCCAAAAGTACCAGCTAGTAAAAAGTTTGTTTTCCTTGCTTCAAGTTGTTTTATATGTTTTTAGTGTTTCACATGTACTTCCAAAGCCTTGAAACCTCTTGATCCATAGTCAATATTATGACACCACGTGCACAAAACTTTTCCGGGACGATCGATTTTCCGAATAAAATAGCCGAACAAAGTCGTAAATTCCTTCTTCCCAACAGTATCAGTGATTTCCCTTTCCATCCAGTCCCATCAAAACTTATTTTTGACATGTTTATCAATTTTTTTTTACTCGTGAAGCGTCCTTTCTCTCGAGAACCGACAGTTTACATTTGGAAAATGGCGGTAATAACATCATTCATAACAGATGTCCTGATTGGTCACAAGGAACATATCGACCAATCAACTACGGCGTAATATTATATTACGCCGTAGTTGATTGGTCGACAGTCCCCCCCCGAGATTAAAAAACACGGAATTCCGACTTTAGACAGAAAAAATATCAGATGCCTGCATTGAGTTAGGTACTTACTTGTTTGACGTCTGATGGGAAATAGAAGCTGGTTGGTCTTTTTGCGGGCTCGCCATGACAACGTAATCATCCCGAGGCACAGTAGAAGTACTGCGGCTGGCCTGTGGTGACATCATCATGTATCCTCGCCCCTCTTCCTCACCTACTGCTGCAAAAGTCACCTTACAGTCTTCCCCGCCAAGCTGCCGCATCATGTCCATGTAGCCGTCACGCTCAGGCACGGTGTCGCCGTGTTGGCGGAGGGGTGACGGGGGTTCTGTCGGGTTGGGTTTGCAGGGCTCTGAGTCGCTTTGCGCGTGGACATCAAGGAGCGTGTGCGTGGCGGCAGAACCAGACAGTCTCCCTTGCGATGACTTTTCTCTATACCTGGGTCGACAGCGTTTCGTGACCAAGAGCTGACCGTGGTTTGAGACGGGGGATCGGCTAAAATCCGGAAGAACCCGCAGCTCTCGGACCGCGTCACGGACCACTTCGTGAATGTGCTGAGCCATGGCGGGGTTTCCTGTCAAAGCAAATGGTGAACAGGCAAACCAAACCTCGCGATCAACAGTGTTCATATTTATTAAAAAAAAATTGTGTGCTACAGGAACCAACAATCACCTTGGTCTTTAGCTTCCAACCAGATCTCTCCGGGACCTATCGGCACCGAACGGCCAAGCTCGAAAAAAAAGGAGCCTTCCAAATGGCCGAAGCGACGGACGCTGAGCAAAGGTATTGTGATGGAGGGCAAATCGCAACACGCTCCCACTCGGACCAAGATGAGGGAGGTCGCAGTCAGACAGAGGCGGAGCTCACCTGCCAGGGACTTGGAGCGACCCAGACCCTGTGGCTTCACCGAGACGGGCCAAACCTTCAACAAAAAGAGAACATTTTTAATAGAGGTGGGAGTCTTTCAGCACTTTACAATTTTGATTCTTTAAAGGTGACTATTCTATTCACAAAATTATTGCAATATATCATTGGTATCTAAACAATAAAACCTTGTCAAAACACATTACAGGTTACAAAAGCTCATTTTGGCTGCTTATGTACAATGTATACTCACAGGGTTGGCCTAAAAAACACCTTTATAAAAATGTTTTACATTTAATTTACCAATATTGCAGACTGTTAATCTCATAACCAAATAGAACAACTCCAACCCAATCTAAGCTTTACAAAACTTCAGATAGAAATTTACCAAGCGATTAATTAAAAACTATGAATACAATTCTTAAATACCAAAAAGTAAAATCAAAATTTAATAAAAGCAACTCTGTCAATAATGGTCAATAACTGTTTATCATTTTATACAAAATGTGATTCTTAAAAAACAACTTTTAAATCAATTCTCAAATTATGAATCAGAATAAATAAAAAATGTATTTCAATGAATCTACTTTTTAAAACTATTTCTATCACAACAATTACGATTCAAGTTAACCAACATCTATCACCATAATACCTGCGGGGTCCTAAAGTTTAAAATCCAATACCGTATTTTTCGGACTATAAGTCGCAGTTTTTTTTACATAGTTTGGCCGGGGGTGCGACTTATACTCAGGAGTGACTTGAGTGAAATTAACACATTACCGTAAAATATCAAATATTATTATTTAGCTCATTCACGTAAGAGACTTGACATATAATATTTCATGGGATTTACCGATTAGGAATGACAGATTGTTTGGTAAACGTATGGCATGTTCTATATGTTATAGTTATTTGAATGACTCTTACCATAATATGTTACGTTAACATACCAGGCACCTTCTCAGTTGGTTATTTATGAGTCATATAACGTACACTTATTCAGCCTGTTGTTCACTATTCTTTATTTTAAATTGCCTTTGAAATTTCTATTCTTGGTCTTGGGTTTTATCAAATACATTTCCCCCAAAAATGCGACTTATATGTTTTTTTCCTTCTTTGTTATGCATTTTTGTCAGGTGCGACTTATACTCCGAAAAATGCGGTAATTAGAATGTACGGCCCTGAAATGTTAATTGCCTTGTTAAAAAAAATGCAAAGACTTCAGTCTCGCTTCAATGTTTTGATTATCAAGGTTGCTACGCATAACCACAAAACGGAACTAAAAAACCTGCGCAGTCTAGTCAGCATTTATTTCTCTAGGATTAGTAGGGCTGCAATGAGTAGTTCCATTAGAAAAATGCTTTTATGTATATTATGCAGCTTTGATTAATTGTTAAATGGGTAACTAATAAAAAAAATATCAAATGGCTTTTTTTGTTTCAGCTGACAACACATGGACAAAGATAAGACATTCTGGAGGAAAGCTCTGTGGTCAGATGAAACAAAAATTGAGCTGTTTGGCCACAATATCCAGCAATATGTTGGGAGGAGAAAAGGTGAAGCCGTTAATCCCAGGAACACCACCTCAACAGTCAAGTATGGTGGTGGTAGTATTATGCTCTGGGCCTGTTTTGCTGCCAATGAAACTGGTGGCTTTACAGAGAGTAAATGGGACAATGAAAAAGGAGAATTACCTCCAAATTCTTCAGGACAACCTAAAATCATCAGCCCAGAGGATGGGTCTTGGGCGAAGTTGGGTGTTACAACAGAACAATGAACCCAAACACAGGTCAAAAGTGGTAAAGGAATGGCTAAATTAGGCTAGAATTAAGGTTTTAGAATGGCCTTACCAAAGTCCTGACTTAAACGTGTAGACAATGCTGAAGAAACAAGTCCATGTCAGAAAAACAACAAATTGAACTGAATTGCACCAATTCTGTCAAGAAAGACAGTCAAAAATTCAACCAGAAGCTTGTGGATGGCTACCAAAAGCGCCTTATTGCAGTGAAACTTGCCAAGGGACATGTAAGCAAATATTAACATTGCTGTATGTATACTTTTGACCCAGCAGATGTGGTCACATTTTCAGTAGACCCATAATAAATTCATAAAAGAACCAAACTTAATGATTTTTTTTGTGACCAACAAGTATGTGCTACAATCACTCGATCACAAAAAAAAATAAGTTGTAGAAATTATTGGAAACTCAAGACAGCCATGACAGTATGTCCTTCACAAGTGTAGGTAAACTTTTGACCAGGACTGTATAGGACGATATAGATTATAGACCATATCGCTAATCACTACCCTGCAGGATTAATTGAGCAGGTGTGTCAAACTTTTGTAATTACTATATTTTGAAAAATGTTAAAGATGCAGTGTCCATATTCTTACATTTGTTAACAGGCTAAAAAAACAATCTTTGGTTTTCCACTGACATTTTGAATCATATTACTGTACTAATTAAAACTAAACTACTAATGTACTAATTGAAGCTAAACTTGGAAGGTTTTAAAAATATATATATTTAACATCCTAACCTATCTAAGTTGAATTGGCTTACAAATATCAAAGTCGCCCTCGTCCCGTATACTTCAGTGTATGGCGGTCGGTGGAAAAAGTGTGACGATCGTCATCAAACCTCTTTGAAGAAGGCAGCAGGCGGCAGCGTGCAATAGCCGTCGTCCTCATCATCACACCCTCGCTCTTCATCCTCGCGCTCCTCCGTCATCACCTTCTTGATTGACTGATACCAGCCTTCTTGGTCCTGCTGGTCCTCCGCCACCAGCAGCATGGTCTGGTCCTGCGCATACAGCGCCACCGTCAGGCCTTTCCTGGAACTACCCAGGCAGCCCACACCAATGCAGCACCTCAGGTAAATCACCCTAGGAAAGACCGAAGCCACCAAATGTAAGTTTAACCCACTTTAGAGAGACAATTTTACGAGTAACATTTTCCCAAAGGCAAAATAACTGAAAACGTTTATATTCTAGTTTCTTCAAAATAGCCACCCTTTGCTCTGATTACCGCTTTGCACACTCTTTGCATTCTCTCAATGAGCTTCAAGCACACCTGTGAAGGGAAAACAGTTCAGGTGACTACCATTTGAAGCTCATTGAGAGAATGCCAAGTGTGTGCAAAACAGTATTCAGAGCAAAGGGGGGCTATTTTGAAGAAACTAGAATTTAAAACAAACATCCATCCATCCATTTATTTTTTTACTGTAGAGTGGCCGTGCCAGCAACTTGAGGGTTGCAGATTCGATTCCCGTTTCTGCCAACCTAGTCACTGCCGTTGTGTCTTTGGGCAAGACACTTTACCCACCTGCTCCCAGTGCCACCCACACTGGTTTAAATGTAACTTAGATATTGGGTTTCACTATGTAAAGCGCTTTGAGTCACTAGAGAAAAAGCGCTATATAAATATAATTCACAATTCACAATCAGTTTATTCAAAATAGCCACCCTGCTTTGCACACTCTTGGCATTCTCTCGATGAACTTCAAGAGTCACCTGAAACGGTTTTCACTTCACAGGTGTGCTTGAAGCTCATAGAGTAAATGCCCAGAGTGTTCAAAGCAGAAATCATAGCAAAGGGTGCCTATTTTGAAGAAACTAAAATATAAAACATGTTTTCAGTTATTTCTAAAGTACATAAAATACACATGTGTTCATTCATAGTTTTGATGCCAATACAGAACCCTAGGAAAGACCAAAGTCATCAAATGTTAGTTTAAAACGATTTAGAGTGTAGGAGCCTAAATGTTGTTTAAGTTAATTTAAATTTTTAGGTTGATTGGCAACACTAAATTGGCCCTAGTGTGTGAATGTGAGTATGAATGTTGTCTGTGATGGCCCTGTGATGAGATGGCGACTTGTCCAGGGTGTACACCGTCTTCCGCCCGATTGTAGCTGAGAGGCACCTGCACCCCCCGCGACCACAAAGGAAATAAGCGGAAAAAAATGGATGGATGGATACATTTTATGTAAGGTGCTTTATGTTCACTCAGCCAAAAGGGGACTATTTACTTTACTTGCATAATGCCAAAATGAATATATTGAATGCTTAAGAGTAATTATAAAGCTAACTTTATTTGTAATTACTACACTTGTCTAAATAATTTGTTGACGCAACTGTTTTAATTGCATATATGGCGGAAGGATCTGTGTGGTTAGATGTTTTTTGGGCGCAAGGTGTTATGGGCAATGGCAGTCAGGTGCGGTGGAAGTGAGCTACAGTTTTTAGACCTCACTCTTACTGTAACAAACTATTTTGTCATTCATTTGTTCCCACATTGTTATTGTTTTACGTTTTTGAATTATTAAGTTCACAAGTAAACCATACAAACGAAGAGGAAGGTCTGGAGTTTTGTTTGTTGTTGCCGCAGCAAGCGGAGCAGGAGAAAGTAGAGGAGCGTCAAGCTAAGGCTACATTAGGAATCTACATAGAGAGACAAATTCATGAATAACACAATTAAATTTTCCCAACCCTTGCTTGCTCGGCCCGAACAGCACTGCTTTTCCAAAAGACTTCTCCATTGCTGCAAACTTCTCCTGGGACTTGTACCACTCCAGTCGACTCGGTCCGGTGTGACTTCCTGCTCGGAGGACGAAATACCTTCTGCGGCTCCTCTCAAGCTTGCCCAAGTAGCCTTGTTTGACCACGTCGCTCTGCTGCCCCGAGGAGGTCACAAGGGTTCCGACCAGAGGGACGGAGGCCCGGCTGCTGCAGTACAGTTCCTCGTACGAACCAAGGCGAGTCACATGCCCTCCGTGGTCACGGTCCGGCTCTCCATCTCCTATCTGCGTGGGATTGCCACTGCCGGAGGGCCACGTATGCTGGGAGTTGGGAGGCCTCCTGCTGTGCCGGTCCACCATCTCCATCCTGTCCAGAGGTAAACCTGCACCATTACAGACATAAGGTGGGTGAGTTGCACTGTTGAACTTCAATTCAATGTCCTTTACTTAACCAGGTAAAGGCTCATTGAGATTAAAGTCTCTTTTTCAAAAACGACCTGACAGAGAGCGGCACATACAAAGTTACAATAATAATTATAATTAAAGCTGCAAGCAGCGATGGACGGGACCGACTTTTGCTGGTGTTTTCTTCCTTTATCCATTCGACATATCTTTACCTTCACGTTACCTACCTTCCCTGCATCCTGGGGTCACACTGGTGCTTCTTTCTGTCACCCATACACGCTGGTGCTTCCTGCAATCACCCAGACAACATATCTTTACCTGCACATTACCTACCTTCTCTGTATCCTGGAGTCAAACTGGTGCCTCCTTTTACCCAGTCAACATATCTTTACCCGCACAGTACCTACCTTCTCTGCATTGTGTGGTCAGGCTGGTGCTTCCTGCTTTTAAGCGGCCATCTTGAGACAGCAGCAGCGCAGCAGCATCAGCGCAGGGGTTCTTTGAAGGCGCGTAACATCAAAACCGGAGCATTTATTAAAAACTCTAAGAACTTTTAATCAGAAGGGTTCAATATCTCTCCTGTGCGAGTTTGAAGCCAACACGACAAACGCGCTCAGAGGAGATAATGTTTGAAAAAAGGTGACGGGTTTTTACAAAACTTTTGTTTTGAAGGGGTAATTGCCAACTTCCTGTTGATTTTTGCTGAAGGATGTCAATTATTGAAATGTAGGTCTAAGTGAGACCTACATAGAGTTCTCTCCGACATTCCTACCGTAAGTTACAGGTAGTTTTGTCTGTGTTTTATACCTAGGGGGTGCTAAAGCGCAATTTAGAGTTTTTTTTTTTTTTTTTTACTATATCTCTATTTTGGCCTGTCCTGATGTGTTTGTCCAGTTTGGTGGGTTTTTAAGCATTTTAAAGGGGTTACATTACAGCTCAATGAGGCAAAAATGACATTTTTTAGAAAACTTTTGTTTTGAAGGTATTTTTGCCAACTTCATGTTGATTTTTGCTGAAGGAAGTCAGTGTATGAAATATAGGTCTAAGTCAGACCTACATAGAGGTTTTTGTTTCATATCTCTACGACATTCCAAAAGGAAGTTACAAGCAGTTTTGTCTGTTTTTTCCTAGGGGGCGCTAGAGCGCAATTTAGATTTTTGGGGTTTGGTTTATTTATTAGATGGCAAGGTTCGCCATACCGGTGTGTGTAAGATTTGGTGAGTTTTGAAGCATGTTAAGAGGGTCAAAAAACAGCTCGAAGGTGCAGAATAATAAGAAAGAATAAAACCTTAGAAAGGCTTCACGGTGGTAGAGGGGTTAGTGTGTCTGCCTCACAATACGAAGGTCCTGCAGTCCTGGGTTCAAATCCAGGCTCTGGATCTTTCTGTGTGGAGTTTGCATGTTCTCCCCGTGAATGTGTGGGTTCCCTCCGGGTACTCCGGCTTCCTCCCACCTCCAAAGACATGCACCTGGGGATAGGTTGATTGGCAACACTAAATTGGCCCTAGTGTGTGAATGTGACTGTGAATGTTGTCTGTCTATCTGTGTTGGCCCTGTGATGAGGTGGCGACTTGTCCAGGGTGTACCCCGCCTTCCGCCCGATTGTAGCTGAGATAGGCGCCAGCGCCCCCCGCGACCCCGAAAGGGAATAAGCGGTAGTAAATGGATGGATGGAAAACCTTAGAAATAAAATAGGGTCTTCTGTCCCAAAGGGACATTCGGTCCCCAACAAGATAATACAACAGAACAGCAGCTTACCACAACAGGTCAACACTAATTTAAAACGATTAAGCAATAGGGACAAGCGGTAGAAAATGGATGGAAGTAATTATTAAATCTAAAAGCAACTAAACTGGTATTAATTAACCGTACACTCAAACACAACTACTGACATATATACAGCAAACTTTGATACGAACTAATACATTTTATTCCGACGCCACAAAAATAAAAATAAAAATGACGAAACTGCTTTGTTAAACCCAAACTAGCTGAACTAACTTGACTGAGCAGTTAGCTCGCTATAGTCCACGTTGCGTGCGCCGCTAAACTCACCTGATTTGAACACGTATAAACATTACATCTGTGCGTATTCGGGGTTAAGTTATTTTCATGTCCCCGCGGCCGCCAGTGGAGTTTAAATTAAGAATGTATAAAGCTATTTTTGTGACGCCATGTCGCAACGTCGCTCAGGTGTACCAGGACGCTAATCAGTGTGGCCTTCATGATCGCCTTGTAAAACCGACAACTTTAGTCATTATCTTCCCATAGGACGGGGGTCAGCAACCGCCCTAATGGCTCCGTGGAGCATTTTTAAAAAAGGATTGAAAATGGAAAAAGATGGGGTGTACATTTGTTTGTTTTAGTATGTTTTTTGTTTGATGACACAAACCTTCCCGACAGTTAGAAAGCCCACTGTTTATTATGCTTGTATGAATGCTTCACTGAGGAGACTATATGATGAACATCGTTTTGTCCTACTAATTTCAGTGAGTTCTTGAACTCACCACTCTTTGGACTGTGAAGCAACAGTTTGTTTACATGTAAAATATTGCACTCTTTCTTTGTCTCATTTTGTCTACCAAAAGTTTCATGCTGTGTGTCAATGCACAAAGGTGAGCTTTGTTGATGTTATTGACTTGTTGGAGTGCTAATCAGGCATATTTGGTCAGTGCATAACTGTAAGCTAATCAATGCTAACATGCGAGTTAGGCTAGCATTGTATCATTACGCCTCGTTTGTTGGTATATTTTAGCTCACTTAATATCCTTTACATTTATCTTCTTTGTATATCATTTAGTTTCGCATGTCTCATGACACATTGTCTGTGTGTAATATTGGCTGCATTTCAGATAGTTGTTGGTGTGCCATGTTGTTCCAGACCACAGCAAACATTACCTAACTTGCAAATATTGTATTAAATCTATTAAAAGAACACAGCCTCCCTTTTCCTTTAACTTGGACACCTTTTGGCCATTAAAAGCCAGTTATTTCCAGGAGTTATCGCACTTTCTGTAGCCTCTTGTTTACTAGTGGTGTCTAATGTAAAAATGTGTAGAATAAATATTACATTTCAACATTTCTGTCAAGGAAGATTTGCTTCAGCCTTCGACACATAGTCATTTTGATAGTAGACTGTTATAGCTAATATAGACACATTTTGTGTTGCCTTCTTTATAACACTTATATACGGCTTTTAATTTTTTGCGGCTCCAGACAGATTTGTTTTTCGTATTTTTGGTCCAATATGGCTCTTTCAACTTTTTGGGTTGCTGACCCCGGCCATAGGAAATGGGTTTTACCCATAAAATAAATACCTTTTTTTTCCGAGATACTTGAATATTTTTGTGAGTTTACTTTTCATTTGTTGATTACAGGGTCCTAATTTTTTATTATATTTTCCCCCCCACAATGTAAAACAATTTTCATACATTCTTAATCAAACTTGAATTTGATTTAATGCATGTTTTGGACTAAAACACTCTTTAATATCAATAAACTTAATTTGTGAAGAATGTAGAAAACAACAATGTAACATCATCAACAAATTAATAAAATTGTTCTGTACTGAATTCACGACATACAATAAGGCAAAATAGGGTCAATAGTGCAAAATTAGTAATTACAACAAAAACTACTATTGGCATTTTTTAAAATAATTCGGCCTTTTACCCCTAAAGCCCACCCGTGACTTGTTTTGTTTGTAACAAACAACACAACCTTATATGAATTAAAACAATGTAATATTATGAACAACGCAGGAAAAACACACCTTCACTTACGAGCTTACTTGCTCGAGGTCTTAATTTAAAACACTCGTATCTCAAGTCAAGGTTGCCCATTGAAATACATTAATATCAATTTAATTGGTGCTTACCCAATTCCTCCAAAACAGTACCATTTTATGAAAACAATAAAATATAGTGTACTACTAACAACTACAGTAGTTTTATTAAGTAATGTAATTGTCATAGTTTGTTTTTGGCGAACCCCAGGATGCAGAGATAGAGCCAGGCATGGAGTGAGAAAACATGATTTAATCAAACACTAAGACAAAAACAAAATCAAAAGGGTACAAACACAAAGCGCGCACGGGGCGGATAACAAACAAAGAGAGCTAGCATGGAAACTAGAAAAATAAACGGAGTTTAGCATGGAAGCTAGCAAAAACAAAAAGGCCTACCGTGGAAGCTAGCAGGTATTGAGCAGGAAACCAAAGTCGTACATGTAATATAAAAACAAACTTGGAAGCAGGGAACAAAAAGCAGTAAGCTAAAAACTTTAATCAAATATAGCTTACCACAACGCTGCATTGACAAGACAAGATATGACACGACATGACAGGTAGACAAAGCAGGTACAAATAGGAGTGGGCTGATTGACACCAGGTGTGGCTGGGTGCCAATCAGCCGCAGCTGAGGGGAAACAGCGCGCAGGGGGAAAAAAACAGGAAACGGACAAAATAAAAGCGCTGACAGGAACTAAAAACAGGAAATACTAAACACGCACAGAGGAAAAACTAAAACACAAACAAACTGTTTGTAATAATGTACAGCGTTTTCCTTGGAAGTGGGCTCCTTCCAGCTGCTTCTTCGTCAAACACACCATCAGCAGCTTCTCCATACTTTCATGGATAAATGTCTGCTGTTTAGATAATATTTTAACATTCTTGACTGGCATCAGACTCACTGTGCTTCAGTATGATGCAGACGAGCACTGCTATGCTAAGTAGGTAACGTTTTTGATGATTTCTGCCTTCATTCAGTGCTATGATTTGATATTTACGTCAATCCCTCCACCCACTACATTCCGTATGATCACGTATTTTAAAGCAACGCTATTTTGCAGCCTAAATAGTGACAGGAAGTGGTGCTGAAATGATTGCACAAACAGGCGGAGCGGGTGTGGTTAGCATGTGGCAACATCAGCCGAATGTCATCGCAGATTGCCACCCGAACCGCCGTCTATCTTTCTGTCTGTGCCAGGGATGTCACTTCTCTTGTCCGCCCTGCGCCAGGCCCTGCTGTCGGCCAGCGCCGGACTGGTTGCCGTGGTTACGGTCTGGACGGCCAGGCTGTTGCTTCGACACGTTTGGTTCACCCGCCGGCTGTCCTGCTTCAGCAGGCCTCGTGCGGACTCTTGGTTGATAGGTCACCTGGGCCAGGTAGGTCACGTACACATTTCCACGCGTCCACACCTAAAGTTTGTATTTGATCATTTGTGTGTCAGATGCAGAGCACCGAGGAAGGTCTCCTCCAGGTGGATGACTTAGTGCATGCATACAAACACTCCTGCAGCTGGTTCCTGGGACCCTTCTATCACCTGGTCCGACTTTTCCATCCGGACTTGGTCAAACCCCTGCTAATGGCACCCGGTAAAGTCACAGGTTTGTTACAAGCGACAGACTAAAATTGACGCCTCTTTCTGTCCCGTCATGTAGCGAGTATCACGGTGAAAGATGAGCTCATCTACGGTCATCTGCGGCCATGGCTTGGTGAGTCCGAACGTTAGGAGGCAGAATGTGTTGTAAGCCGAGTTGACGTTTCAAAACACTTCTTGCGTAAACAGAGGAAGAGGACCAAAAAAAGCGTTGATTAGTAGTTTTGAATGAGTGCCCTATAGCAGTGGTTCTCAAATGGGGGTACGCGTACCCCTGGGGGTACTTGAAGGTATGCCAAGGGGCACGTGAGATTTTTTTAAAAATAGCAACAATTTAAAAATCCTTTATAAATATATTTATTGAATAAAACTACAAAACAATATGAACGTAAGTTCATAAACTGTGGAAAAAAAATACAACAATGCAATATTCAGTGTTGACAGCAAGATTTTTTTGTGGACATGTTCCATAAATATTGATGTTAAAGATTCATTTTTTTGTGAACCAATGTTTAGAATTAAAGGCCTACTGAAATTAAATTTTCTTATTTAAACGGGGACAGCAGGTCCATTCTATGTGTCATACTTGATCATTTCGCGATATTGCCATATTTTTGCTGAAAGGATTTAGTAGAGAACATCGAAGATAAAGTTCGCAACTTTCAGTGCTAAGAGAAAAGCCCTGCCTCTACCGGAAGTCGCAGACGATGACGTCACATGTTGATGGCTCCTCACATATTCACATTGTTTTTAATGGGAGCCTCCAACAAAACAGCTATTCGGACCGAGAAAACGACAATTTCCCCATTAATTTGAGCGAGCGTGAAAGATTTGTGTTTGAGGATATTGATAGTGACGGACTAGAAAAAAAACAAAAAAAACGCGATTGCATTGAGACGGATTCATATGTTTTTAGAAACATTTACTAGGATAATTCTGGGAAATTCTTTATCTTTCTATTGTGTTGCTAATGTTTTAGTGAGTTTAATAGTACCTGATACTCGGAGGGGTGTGTCCACGGGTGTGTTGACGCGCAGTGTCTCAGTGAAGTCGACAGCAGCTCTATGGACGGCACAAGCTCAGCTGATCTCCGGTAAGAAACAACTTTTTACCAAAATTTTCTCACCGAAACCTGCTGGTTGACATTCGGTTGGGATCCATGTCCGCTCTGATTCATAGTAAAGTTTCACCTCCGTGAATTTTAAACAAGGAATCACTGTGTGTTTGTGTGGCTAAAGGCTAAAGCGTCCCAACTCCATCTTTCTACTTTGACTCCTCCAATATTAATTGAACAAATTGCAAAATATTCAGCAACACAGATCTCCAAAATACTCTGTAATTATGCCGTTAAAGCAGATGACTTTTAGCTGTGTGTGTGTGCAGCGCTCATATTTCTTAAAAATCTGTGATGTCTTGCGTACACGTCATCATTACACAACGTTTTCAAGGCAAAACTCCCAGGAAATTTAAAATTGCGATTTAGTAAACTAAAAAGGCCGTATTGGCATGTGTTGCAATGTTAATATTTCATCATTGATATATAAACTATCAGACTGCGTGGTGGGTAGTAGTGGGTTTCAGTAGGCCTTTAATATACAATTGTTCACTTATAACGCAAAGCTGGCACTAAGTTTTGACACATAATGTCTGTTTGTAGCATCCTTTTAAAAACAATCAAAATATCCTCTGCATACTTAGACTTTTCCATTTTTGTATGAAATTCTTAGTTTTTTTTTCATTACATTACATCTTTTTGCTTTTTTTTTCCTTATATTTTTACAGTTTTAAGTTGTGGCCCAACAAAACTCGAGTTGCAGGCCCCAAAGGCATTTTGGACACCCCTGAATACGAGTGACGATGACAATGAACATTTGATCCTTCTGTCTCCCAGGCCAGAGTCTGTTACTGAGCAACGGGGAGGCGTGGGCCCGCCGGAGGCGTCTTCTTACCCCTGCTTTTCATTTTGACATACTGAGGAACTACACTGCAACATTTAACACCTCAGCAGACACCATGCATGTAAGACACAGAGGCGGAATTCTAGGCTTTGTCTCAACTGGTGCACTTTGCATTTTGAGGGCATAACTGCATTCATACACAAAAAAATATTCATGAAGTTTGGTTCTTTTATGAGTGTATTATGGGTATACTGAAAATGTGACCAAATCCGCTGGGTCAAAAGTATACATACATCAATGTTAATATTTGGTTACATGTCTCTTGGCAAGTTTCACTGCAATAAGGCGCTTTTGGTTGAATTTTTGACCACTCCTCTTGACAAAATTGGTGCAGTTCAGCTAAATATGTAGGTTTTCTGACATGGACTTGTTTCTTCAGCCAACAGCTCAATTTTTGTTTCATCTGACCACAGAAATTCTCTCCAGAAAGTCTTATCTTTGTCCATGTGATGTCAGATGAAACAAAAAGCGGGTTTGGCCACAATACCCAGCAATATGTTTTGGAGGAGAAAAGGTGAGGACTTTCATCCTAGGAACACAATGCTCACCGTCAAGCATGGTGGTGGGAGTATTATGCTCTGGGCCTGTTTTGCTGCCAATGGAACTGGTGCTTTAAATGTGACAATAAAAAAGGAAGATTACCTTCAAATTTTTTAGGACAAATCATCAACCCGGAGGACAGTGACCACAAACACACGTCAAAAGTGGTAATGGAATGGCTAAATCAGGCTAGAATTAAGGTTTTAGAATTGCCTTCCCAAAGTCTTGACTTAAATATGTGGACAGTGTGGAAGAAACAAGTTTATGTCAGAAAATCAACAAATTTAGCTGAACTGCACAAATTGTGTCAAGAGGAGTGGTCAAAAATTCAATCAGAAGCTTGTGGATGGCTACCAAAAGCGCCTTATTGCAGTGAAACTTGCCAAGGGATATGAAACCAAATATTAACATTGTTGTATGTATACTTTTGACCCAGCAGATGTGGTCACATTTTCAGTGGACCCATAATACATTCATAAAAGAACCAAACTTCATGAATGTTTTTTGTGACCAACAAGTATGTGCTCCAATCACTGTATCAAAAAAAAAAAAAAAGAGTTGTAAAAATTATTGGAAAACTCAAGACAGCCATGACATTATGTTCTTTACAAGTGTATGTCAATTTTTAATCGCTACTGTTTATATATATATATATGTATATATATATATATATACACACAAAACCAGTGAAGTTGGCACGTTGTGTAAATGGTAAATAAAAACAGAATACAATGGTTTGCAAATCCTTTTCAACATATATTCAATTGAGTAGATTGCAAAAACAAGATATGTAATTTTCCAACTGAGAAACTTCATTGTTTTTTGCAAATAATCATCAGCTTAGAATTTAATGATAGCAACAAATTGCAAAAAAGTTGGCACAGGGGCATTTTTACCACTGTGTTACATGGACTTTCCTTTGAACGACACTCAGTAAATGTTTTGGAACTGAGGAGACCAATTTTTTAAGCTTTTAATGTGGAATTATTTCCCATTCTTGCTTGATGTACAGCTTAAGTTGTCCAACAGTCCGAGGTCTCCATTTTGTGGTATTTTAGGCTTCAGATTGTACCACACATTTTTGTCGGGGGACAGGTCTGGACTACAGACAGGCCAGTCTAGTACCCACACTCTTTAACTACGAAGTCACACTGTTGTAACACATTGTCTTGCTGAAATAAGCAGGGGCGTCCATTAAAAAGACATTGCTTGGATGGCAACATATGTTGCTTCAAAACCTGTATGTACCTTTTAGCATTAATGGTGCCCTCAAAAGATGTGTAAGTTACCCATGCTTTGGGCACGAATACACCCCCATACCATCACAGATGCTGGCTTTTGAACTTTGCGCCTATAACAGTCCGGATGGTTCTTTTTCTCTTCGGTCCGGAAGATACATTGTCCACAGTTTCCAAAAACAATTTGAAATGTGGACTTGTCAGACTACAGAACACTTTTCCACTTTGAATCAGTCCATCTTAAATGAGTTAAGGCCCAGTGAAGCCGGCTGCGTTTCTGGGTGTTGTGGATAAATGGCTTTGGCTTTGCATAGTACAGTTTTAACTTGCACTTACAGATGTAGTGATCAACTGTAGTTACTGACAGTGGTTTTCTCAAGTGTTCCTGAGCCCATGTAGTGATATCCTTCACACACTGATGTCGCTTTTTGATGCAATACCGCCTTAGGGATCGAAGGGCCGTAATATCATCGCTTACATGCAGTGCATTCTCCAGATTCTCTGAACCTTTTGATGATATGACGGACTGTAGATGGTGAAATCCCTAAATTACTTGCAATAGTTTGTTGAGAAATGTTGTTCTTAAACTGTTCAACAAGTTGTTCATGCATTTGTTCACAAAGTGGTGACCCTCGCCCCATCCTTGTTTGTGAATGACTGAGCATTTCATAGAAGCTGTTTTTATACCCAATCATGGCACCCACCTGTTCCCAATTAGCCTGTTCACCTGTGGGATGTTCCAAATAAGTGTTTGATTAGCATTACTCAACTTCCTCAGTCTTTTTTTGCCACTGGTGCCAACTTTTTTGAAACATGTTGCAGTTATGTTGCAATATTTGCAAAAAATAACAAACGTTTTCCAAATCGAACGTTAAGTATCTTGTCTTTGGAGTCTATTCACTTGAATATAGGTTGAAAAGGATTAAAAAATCATTTCATTCTGTTTTTATTTACGATTTACGCAATGTGCCTACTTCACTGGTTTTGGGGTTTGTATATAAACAATTTAAGCTACTAAACAAAAATTAACGATTTTTTTTTTAGCAGGATTAATGGGTTCAAAATAGCACAGCTTTTTGAAACTTGGTTTGAAACATAATACTGCATCATGGTACTGATAAAGCAGGGGTCGGGAACCTTTTTGGCTGAGAGAGCCATGAAAGCCAAATATTTCAAAATGTATTTCCGTGAGAGCCATGTCATATTTTTTAACACTGAATACAACTAAATGCGTGCATTTTTAAGTAAAACCAACATTTTTAGAGTATAATAAGGCTCTTATTCTTTTTAATAACATTGTTATTCTGAAGCTAACCAATAATAAATAAAATGTCATGTCTGTTGATCATAATTTTGTTTGGCCATGTACTGTTTGTCCTTTGGACTCTTTAAGTTCCTGTTTTTTTCCCACTCCCTTGTCTGGTTTCCTTGGTTACTCATTTTGTCCACCTGCTTCCCGAGCACAAATCAGGGGCAGTATTTAAGCTTGTCTTTGCCAGTCAGTCGCCCTATGCTGACTTGTTTCATGCCTTGCCAAAGTTTCGTGCTTCATGCCATGCCAAGTAAGTTTTATTTGATTTATGTTCTTAGTCTGTTTATGCGTTAGCTTTGTTCTTTAGCCCAAGTTGGGCCCCCGCTGTGAGCGATTTTTGTTTGTATATTTTTTTAGTTAAAATTGAATCATGTTTTTACCTAAATGCCATGTCCCGAGTAGTCCGTCTGCCTTCCTGGGAGAACGACCCCGCAGCAAGCTGCAACCCCCCCCCCCCCCCATCGTGACATAAAATACTTCTTACCAGTAATGCGACTTTTTGAACAGGTGCGGTAGAAAACGGATGGATGGATATAAATGCATGAGAATGTTTTATATTTTGCACGTTATTTTTAACACTGTGATTACCAGCGAAATTATTCATAATTATCGCGTTAAGCAATGTCAGCTAAGATTTATCTGAGAGCCAGATGCAGTCATAAAAAGAGCCACATCTGGCTCTAGAGCCATAGGTTCCCTGCCCCTGTGATAAAGCATGCTCACAAGCGTTTGCAATTCACTATTTAAAGGAGAGAGGAGGAAGAAGTGGATAAATATCACAACAATAAACTTGCCCCCTGAGGAACTGATGGAAGTACTCCACTTGAGACACAGCCCATTAGTCTTATTTTGGAATGTGATTGCATGTTTTCACCGGATATGCAAATTCCTTTTCTAATAGGAGAAGTGGCGGCGCCTGGCGGCGGAAGGCCGTGCCACCATCGAGATGTTTGACCATGTCACTCTTATGACCTTGGACAGTTTGCTGAAATGCGCCTTCAGCTACAGCAGCAACTGTCAGGAGTGAGCATGTGCCCACGACATGTTCCACCAACTATCCTTTTTTTTTTTTTTAAGCCTCCTCGTCCCTTCAGGTCACGCAGCGAGTACGTGTGCGCTATTGAGGAGCTGAGTGATCTTCTGATAGAGCGGCGCCAAAACATCCTGCATCACTGGGACTGGGTTTACTGGAAGACCCGGCAGGGGAAACGCTTTAAGGAGGCTTTAAAGATTGTTCACAGGTGACGCATACGCACAGTTGGAGACATCTATTGGTTAGAGTGTCCACCCTGAGATCGATTGGTCGTGAGTTCAAACCCCGGCCAAGTTATACCAAAGACGATAAAAATGTGACACATTACCTCCCTGCTTGGCACTCAGCCTCAAGGGTTGGAATTGGGGGTTAAAGGCCTACTGAAATGAGATTTTCTTATTCAAACGGGGATAGCAGGTCCATTCTATGTGTCATACTTGATCATTTCGCGATATTGCCATATTTTTGCTGAAAGGATTTAGTAGATAACATCGACGATAAAGTTTGCAACTTTTGGTCGCTAATAAAAAAGCCTTGCCTTTACCGGAAGTAGCAGACGGTGTGCGCGTGATGTCACGGGTTGTAGGGCTCCTCACATTCTTTATAAGCATAGCCTACAGCAGCAAGAGCTATTCGGACCGAGAAAGCAACGATTTCCCCATTAATTTAGCAAGGATGAAAGATTCGTGGATGAGGAAAATAAGAGTGAAGAACTAAAAAAAAACAAAAAAAAAACGGCGGCAGTGGGAGCATTTCAGGTGTAATTAAATAAAATGATAAATGGGTTGTACTTGTCTAGCGCTTTTCTACCTTCAAGGTACTCAAAGCGCTTTGACACTACTTCCACATTTACCCATTCACACACACATTCACACACTGATGGAGGGAGCTGCCATGCAAGGCGCTAACCAGCACCCATCAGGAGCAAGGGTGAAGTGTCTTGCTCAGGACACAACGGATGTGACGAGGTTGGTACTAGGTGGAGATTGAACCAGGGACCCTCGGGTTGCGCACGGCCACTCTCCCACTGCGCCTCGCCGTCCCAATTAGACACATTTACTAGGATAATTCTGGAAAATCCCTTATCTGCTTATTGTGTTAATAGTATTTTAGTGAGATTATAAAGTCATACCTCAAAGTCGGATGGCTGCGGTGAACGCCAGTGTCTCTGAGAGAAGCGGAGGAGCCAAGATCACAGCTGCGTTTTTGACAGCTGCAGGAGGAGGTCGCATAATCCGCTAAAATCTCCGGTAAGAGCCGACTTAATATCACAATTGGTTGACATGTGGCAGAGAAACATGTTCGCTTGACCGGTCTGTGTTAAAGCTTAACAACAAACAAACACAGGCTGTGTTTCGGTTGCTAAAGGCAGCTGCAATCCACCGCTTTCCACCAACAGCATTCTTCTTTGTTGTCTCCATTATTAATTGAACAAATTGCAAACGATTCAGGAACACAGATGTCCAAAATACTGTGAAATTATAAATGATAAATGGGTTGTACTTGTGTAGCGCTTTTCTACCTTCAAGGTACTCAAAGCGCTTTGACACTACTTCCACATTTACCCATTCACACACACATTCACACACTGATGGAGGGAGCTGCCATGCAAGGCGCCAACCAGCACCCATCAGGAGCAAGGGTGAAGTGTCTTGCTCAGGACACAACGGACGTGACGAGGTTGGTTCTAGGTGGGATTTGAACCAGTGACCCTCGGGTTGCGCACGGCCACTCTCCCACTGCGCCACGCCGTCCCTATGCGATGAAAAGAGTCAAATTTTAGCTGTGAGTGGTGCTGGGCTGAAATTTCCGCTCTAACCAATAACGTCACAAGCACGCAACATTTTCAATCAATCAATGTTTACTTATATAGCCCTAAATCACTAGTGTCTCAAAGGGCTGCACAAACCACAACACAAACCACTACGACATCCTCGGTAGGCCCACATAAGGGCAAGGAAAACTCACACCCAGTGGGACGTCGGTGACAATGATGACTATGAGAACCTTGGAGAGGAGGAAAGCAATAGATGTCGAGCGGGTCTAACATGATACTGTGAAAGTTCAATCCATAATGGATCCAAAGCGGATCCAACACAGCTGCGAGAGCGCGGGAAATTTTAAATTGCAATTTGGTAAACTAAACCGGCCGTATTGGCATGTGTTGCAATGTTAAAGGCCTAAAGGAGCAGGTCCCATAATCCACTGAAGTCTCCGGTAAGAGCCGACTTAATATTACAATTTTCCCATCCAAAAACTTGCTGGTAGACGTAGAGAAACATGTTCGCTTGACCGCTCTGTGTTAAAGCTTCACAACAAACAAAGAAACACCGGCTGTGTTTCGGTGCTAAAGGCAGCTGCAATCCACCAACAGCATTCTTATTTATAGTCTCCATTATTAATTGAACAAATTGCGAATGAGTCAGCAACACAGATGTCCAAATTACTGTGTAATTATGCGATGAAAAGAGACCATTTTTAGCCGTAAGTGGTGCTGGGCTAATATGTCCGCCACAACCCGAGACGTCACAAACACGCGTCATCATTCCGCGACGTTTTCAACAAGAAACGCCGCGGGAAATTTAAAATTGTAATTTAGTAAACTAAACCGGCCGTATTGGCATGTGTTGCAATGTTAATATTTCATCACTGATATATAAACTATCAGACTGCGTGGTCGGTAGTAGTGGGTTTCAGTAGGCTTTTAAATCACCAAAAATGATTCCTGGGCGGGGCCACTGCTGCTGCTCACTGCTCCCCTCACCTCCCAGGGGGTGAGGGTGATGGGTCAAATGCAGAGGATAATCTTACCACACCTAGTGTGGGTGTGACAATCATTGGTACTTAAACTTACATTTTGGCTTCAAATAATGTGACGAAATGCAGTTTCACAAGGGAAGTGGTTCAGAGGCGCCATGCGCTCATCAAGACGTCTGAATCCCCCGCCATGCCTCGCAGGAAAAGAGATTTCGTGGACATCATACTGCTCTCCAAGGTTCGGTAACATTATCGCACAATAACGCCGAAAAAAAGTAAACAGAGTGACGTTAAAGCGTGTTGCAGGACGGAGACGGACGAGGGCTAACAGACGCGGAGATCGAAGCTGAGGCCAACACCTTCATGTTTGCAGGTGAGACGCTCAGGCCGGGAATCGCTCAGTACCGATCGGTGACCACGTTCCTCCGCAGGTCATGACACCACGGCCAGCGCCATCTGCTGGACGCTGTATAACCTAGCACGCCACGCGCACTTTCAAGACCAGTGTCGGAGGGAGGTGCTGGAGCTGATGCGTGGGCGTGAGGGTCGGGGAATAGAGTGGTGAGAAAAGACACACACACACACTTATGGTAATGACCTACATGTGTGTGTTTTTGCGCAGGGAAGATCTGTCCAACCTTCCTTTCACCACCATGTGCATCAGGGAGGCACTGAGGCTGCACTCGCCGGTCCAGGCCGTGACCAGGACGTACACTCAGGACATGTCCCTGCCAGGCAACAGGACCGTTCCAAAGGGTGAGACTACCCAACTTACCCAGAGTTCAGTTCAGTTTCAGTTTATTTTGAACATGCATACGATGCAATCTAAGGCATGGGTGTCAAACTCTGGCCCGTGGGCCAAATTTGGCCCGCTTTGTAATTTCATTTGGCCCTTGAGGCAATATCAAATTAGCATTACATCTGGCCCGCCGGTATTATACAGCATTCAACTCTAATACTCATACTTGCCAACCCTCCCGATTTTCCGGGAGACTCCCGAATTTCAGTGTCCTTCCCAAATAACATTCTCCCGATTTCCACACGGACAACAATATTGGAGGCGTGCCTTAAAGGCACTGACTTTACCGCCCTATACACCCTGTCGTCACGTCCGCTTTTCCTCCATACAAACAGCGTGCCGGCCCGGTCACATAATATACGCGGCTTCTACACACAGGTTTTGTGAATGCAATGCATACTTGGTCAACAGCCATACAGGTCACACTGAGGGTGGCCGTACAAACAACTTTAACACTGTTACAAATATGTGCCACACTGTGAACCCACACCAAACAAGAATGACAAACACATTTCGGGAGAACATCCACACCGTAACACAACATAAACACAACAGAACAAATACCCAGAAGCCCTTGCAGCACTAACTCTTCCGGGACGCTACAGTATAAAACCCCCCGCTACCAACAAACTCCCCCATTTATTTTCAAATTTATTAGTCTGTGGAAAAAGTTAATGTTGATATTTAGTAGACTCTGTAGCGCAACTGTAGCACGTCTGACTCCAAATCAGAGGGTTGCGTGTTCAAATTACGTCAGGGTCAAATTTCTCTCTACCATGAATTGATTAACGTGGACCCCGACTTAAACAAGTTGAAAAACTTATTCGGGTGTTACCATTTAGTGGTCAATTGTACGGAATATGTACAGAACTGCGCAATCTACTAATAAAAGTATCAATCAATACCATTCAATTTTTTATTACAATTTTATTTAATATGCCATTGATGTTTTTTCCTTTGTTTTTTGAAAGTAATTCTGCACTATTAAGTTATATAAGCGTTGCTTGTTCCATATTCAGTGTTAAAGCAAATCAGTGTAGCAAACTGAGCAATAATTATTGATATTTTTAAATTATTATTATTATTTGAAACTTGATTTTGCATGTCCCAATAAAGTTATATAAGCCTAGCTTGTTCAATATTCAATGCAAAACTTGTTGGGGTCCCTATTAAAAGGTTAATTTGTTCAACTTAACCTTAACCACATGTCAACCGGCAGGTTTCGGTGAGAAAATTGTGGTAATAATTTGGCTCTTACCGTAGTTATGAGCGGAGCCTGCGTCCTCCTGCAGCTGCCGCGGACTATCACCTCGTTCCACGGAGACACTGGCGGTCAACACACCCGTGGCCACACCCCTCCGACTTTTAGGTACTATATAATCTCCCTAAAACACTAATAGGCAGATAAGGGATTTTCCAGAATTATCCTACTAAATGCGTCTAATAACATCTGAATCGCTCCCACTGCAATCTTCTTTTTATTTTATTTTTTCTAGTCCTTCACTCTAAATTTCCTCATCCACAAATCGTTCATCTTCGCTCAAAAAAATGGGGAAATCGTCGCTTCCTCGGTCCGAATCGCTCTAGCTGCTGGTGGCTATGATTGTAAACAATGTTCAGATGTGAGGAGCCCTACAACCAGTGAGGTCACGCGCACATCGTCTGCTACTTCCGGTACAGGCAAGGCTTTTTTATTAGCGACCAGAAGTTGCAAACTTTATCGTCGATGTTCTCTATTAAATCCTAAATATGGCAATATTGCGAAATGATCAAGTATGACACATAGAATGGACCTGCTATCCCCGTTTAAATAAGAAAATCTCATTTCAGTAGGCCTTTAAACTGAATTATATGGATACTTTGTTTGATTGATTTGGTTAATCCGTTCCATAATTTAATTCCACTTACTGATATACTAAAGTTTTTGTGTTGTACGAGCATACAAATATTTTAAAATAGATTTTCCTCTGAGGTTATATTTCTCCTCTTTTGTTGAGAAGAATTGTTGTACTTTCTTGAGTAGGAGGTTATAGTTTGCTTTGTACATCATTTTAGTTGTTTGCAAATGCACTAAATTGTTGAATTTCAATAATTGTGATTTAATAAAAAAAAGGGTTTGTATGTTCTCTATATCCAACATTATGTGTTATTCTAATTGATCTTTTTTGTAACACTGTTCGTGAATGAAGCGCACATTTGTAGTTGTTTCCCCATATTTCTGCACAATAACTCAGATATGGCAACACTAGTGAGCAGGAGAGAATATGAAGTGATCGGTTGGAGATCATTTCCCCTTTTGTAAGCTTTCAGTACAGGAGACAAACTTCCATCCCGTATTACTGTATGAAAATCCACATTTATCATATCTGCTCCTGGGGTGTCAAACTCTGTTTATTTCACTGAGGGCCACGCCGCAGTGTCACTAGGGCTTCTTGTAACAGTGAATGAAATATGAACATAAATGTATCACGATTTGCCTCATGATATTGTCACACAATTGCCTTTGCATTTGATTATCCATCAATCCATTTTCTACCGCTTGTCCCTTTCGGGGTCGCGGGGAGTGCTTGAGCCTATCTCAGCTGCATTCGGGCGGAAGGCGAAGTACACCCTGGACAAGTCGCCATCTCATCGCAGATAGACAGACAACATTCACACTCAAATTCACACACTAGGTCTATATTTTTTTGCATACACTGTAAAAAAACAATCTAAAGATTTTGCTGTCACAAAAAACAAAGGCAGCTCAGTCGCCAAAATTCTACCGTACATTTGACGTTTTTTATAACATCTTACCAATACTATTAATACATGGAAAACTGGTACCATTGTTTTTTACGGTAAAATCCTGGCGACTGAGCTGCCTTTTTTTTTTTTTTTACCTTAAAGCAGTGGTCCCCAACCACCGGGCCGTGGCCCGATTGGTACCGGGCCGCAGAAGAATTTTTTATTCATTTTTATTTAAAAATAAATAAAATAAATAAATAAATTAAAAAAAAAATATATATATATATATATATAATTTTTTTTACTTTTATTAAATCAACATAACAAACACAATATACACTTACAATTAGTGCACCAACCACAAAAACCTCCCTTTTTCATGAAAAAAACGTCCCTTTTTAATGACAAAGAAAAAAAAAAAGGGCCGCGGGACAAATTATTAAGCGTTGACCGGTCCGCGGATGCAAAAATGTTGGAGAACACTGCCTTAAAGGGTAAATGCACTTTTAAAAAAAATTTTTTGTCCATCGTTCACAATCATTGTGAAAGACATGACGGCGGATGTATTTTTTACAGCAAAGCCAATGAGAGCTCCACTAGTCTACCTATAAAATCTGATAAATACCAATTCCAAAAGCACCAACTATACTCCATTTACATTTCGTGACTTGAATATTAACTAAATATTAGTGATATTGTTATTATAAGCGCTAACGCGGACCAACTATTTATAGCGGTGACGTGATCACTTCCTTGCATAGGCGTCGATCCCGTGGGGGCTTCGGGGCCCGAGCACCCACAGACAATGCCGAGCACAAATCATTTTTGAAAAATCTGTGAAAAGAATGCAACGATGCAATATTCAGTGTTGACAGCTAGATTTTTTGTGGACATGTTCCATAAATATTGATGTTAAAGATTTCTTTTTTTGTGAAGAAATGTTTAGAATTCAGTTCATGAATCCAGATGGATCTCTATTACAATCCCCAAAGAGGGCACTTTAAGTTGATGATTACTCCTATGTGTAGACATCTTTATTTATAATTGAATCACTTGTTTATTTTTCAACAAGTTTTTAGTTACTTTTATATCTTTTTTTCTAAATAGTTCAAGAAAGACCACTGCAAATGAGCAATATTTTGCACTGTTGTACAATTTAGTAAATCAGAAACTGATGACATAATGCTGTATTTTACTTCTTTATCTCTTTTTTTTTTCAACCAAAAATGCTTTGCTCTGATTAGGGGGTACTTGAATTAAAAACATTTTCACAGGGGGTACATCACTGAAAAAAGGTTGAGAACCACTGGCCTGGAAAACGCAGTTTTTAAAATGTATTCTTTAAAATTATCAATTGATTCATATCAATATCAATAATATCATTCGAATTAGATAAAAATTGCCATTTGGATGTGAATCTATTTTTTGAGAACCCCTATCTTTAAGGACACTAGTCCTCAAACTACTTGCCAAACATTGTACATCCTGGGGACCGGCATGTTCTGCTGTAGACATTTGTTTTTGGTGCTTTTCTTTAGTCAGAGTCTACACATTATAGTTCTTAACCTGGGTGGGATCGAACCCTAGGGGTTCGGTGAGGGGGCCTCAGGGGTTCAGCAGAGCCTCCACCGCAGCGGTTAAGACACACCACACTCATGAATTGATTAACGTGGACCCCGACTTAATTAAACAAGTTGAAAAACTTATTCGGGTATGACCATTTAGTGGTCAGTTGTACGGAATATTTACTGTACTGTGCAATCTACTAATAAAAGTCTCATTCAATCGTGTAAATAAAAACTTCTCCCTATAGGCGTATCTGTACTGTAAAGTTGAAATTTGAATGACAATAAAAAGGAAGTCTAAGTATTATGGATACCCCCAAACAATGTTACCTCTAATTTTCCATTTGATTTGCAAGTGTGTAATTTGTTGTAAGTTCATGCACTGTGTTGGATTTGTTCTTTGCACAAGGTGATGTTCATGCACGGTTCATGTTGTGCACTAGTAAAAAAAAACAAAAAAACATATTACTTTGTCTTGAATTTGAAAAAAAAAAATAATAATAATATTTTACACTAAAGAAGGGTTCGGTGAATGTGCATATGAAACTGGTG